>NW_026126025.1:0-260725 GCF_943737965.1 Phodopus roborovskii | reverse complement strand
ATAAATAAATATTGAAATCACAAGAGACATTTTAACACCAACAAGGGGGCTCCAGACTCCACTCTTCCTGGAGTAGAAAAAGACAGATTTAAATAATGAAATCATCAGATTGTTAGATCGTCTGTCACACTTGAGTCACACAAGGTGGCACCACACTTCAGGGTTCAATGATTATATAATGAAACAATTTAATGATTACATCATTACATATCTAAGTCGTTGAACTTTTTCGTATCATCAATACCTGGGCAGACTTGCCAGATATGAAAACGGATGCTGTCATCACGGATTTTTACTATTCCATCAGTTCATCGTCAGATAATCATACTTTCTTGCCTGGTGAATTCTGTTGGCCTGACATCCTAACCGGTGCCTGAATCTCTGATGTGTTGTGGCAGGACCTGAGGTAATTGGCCCATTCCTGGCATACCAGTAGTAGCCAAAATGTAGATATCAGTTGAAAAGGTGGCTGCAACAGGGGCATCAACATCATAGCTGAGAGAGAGATGTTCTTCCGTGTTCAGAGTCGTCATCCTTTGGCCAGGTCTCGGTGATGGTGCCGACCTGCTGGTGCCACTACATCTTCTAGACGTAGACCACAACCGATGTGAAGATGTGGAGGAAGATCAAGTAGTCAACACCCAGACCCCCATGCAGACCTTGGTAAAGTTCTTTTACTTCTCGGAGGGCACCAAGCAATCTTCTAACTCTGTTCTCCAGCATTCCTAGTGGTCTGGAAGTCGCATAGACATTCAGAACATGCTCTGCCCATGTCTACAAGTTTCCTAAATTGTCGCTGACAGATATTTGCAACCTAAAAATGATCGGTGTTGGCATTTTCTGTCGTTTAAGTAATTTAAAGAATTATATAAGTGAGTGATAGCTAACTGTCCCAATAAAGAGGTGATGTAGTATTTACCTGGCAGGGAGGTATGGCCAGACTCCAGTCATGAAGGATGTCATCATCATGGAGTCAATGAATCATAAAATGTGTAGATATTGCACATTATCTCCACAAGAGGGAGCTTTACAGGTCTCTTCATGGAATGGAGGATTGTTGTCTACATGAGTATACAAATGATTACATTATCTTGGGGATTAACACAGATTGTCAATTTAAATTCATTAGTTGTGTAATTAGATGATCTGTGGCACAAGATCAGGTGTCATGGACGATATAATCATTGTTTTATCTAATTACATAATCAAATAATGAGTTCATGTAACATAATCCACTTTCCTAGGTGGCTCCAAACCAGGCTCATGAATGATGCTGTCGTGATTAATTTAAATATTTTAACTACACAATTGATATTAAGATGGTCTATAATAATTGCCTCCCACATCGCGTCACCGCAATCCACTGATCATGGATTATCTAGTGTCCTATTTTAATAATCAAATAACAACATAATGAGAGGATGAAATGGTCTGCCATGCTCCACACAATTGCCTCTCAGTTGACTCCCACATGATTGTGGGAAACTCCCAGGTTCATCCCTTATTTAATCGCAGAGCAGAGTAGGAACATGTTTAAATGCTGAACTGTCATTGTGTATGCAGGGTTTTTAGAAGATATCACATATTTAATGTTGGGCGGCTGCCTCAAAAGAGATAGACTGAAATCCAATAATCACTAAGTCCACTCTAACAAACGGATTATCACAATCCTGAAGGAAGTCAACAATGGCAAACTCATCTTTTGATGAATAAATGTGAGTCTTATTATCTTTGTGTCCATAATATTACTTGTTAGGAGAGAGAATTCATAAACAGAAGACTTTGAACTGTTTGTCCACAGACGATGTTCTCTCATGATTAGGTAATCTTGAATAGGTAACCAGTAAAAGCTGTAGGCAAACTTCCAGAGATTTGGCTGTGAGTTGGTTAGGCGAATCAAATGCTGTCATTGAAAGTTTTTGGAGATAGTTATCTTGGGAGACTGTAATGTCCCATGACAATTCTTTCTCGAAGCTGCTCTCTGTTCCATGGCACATGCTACCAGGATACAGAATGCAAGCAGGGTTGCCAGGCAACATTTCTGAACCAATATTCTGTCACATTCTAGTGCCCCTCCCACATGCTAAAATGAGCATACCCACTGATGAACTAACCTTACCACCCCACTGAGTTACTCACAAAAACAAAGCAGGGCTCTTTCTTTTGAGTTTTACATATATACCCATCTCTCCAGCTGCAAAATGCCTATAGTGACAAAGGCATGGCAAAGAAAGCATCATTATGCCATTCAAGTACAATGATGAGTATTTTGAACCTGTTTTCTATGCTGCAATTTTCTAATTTCTAGAAAAAAAAACAATAAAATTAATTGGCTCAACCATAATCCTTTTCACTTTCTTGAAAATAAAATAAACTCCTCTTCATCCTCTTACCTTTAGAGGAGCTTGATCCCATGGTCTCTCAGAGTTGTGTAGATTTGCATTAGGCTGATGATTAAGGATTTTGAGCAGTGTCTTATGTTTCTTTCAGTCATTTTGGATTCCTCAATTGACTTTTCTCTATTAAGTCCTGTATCCTGCTTTCTAATATGGTTATTTAGAGTGATTAATTGTTGGTGGTGTGTCATGTTATCAGCCCGACAGAGTTCATTAGATGAGATTCCCTGATCACGAGATTATTCAGTTATTCCATTTTTAAAATAGGTGGTCATTGTGTCCTTCATGGGTCAGTTCTGTTGCAACCTCTCAGAAACTGATGATGCGAAACAGTACAGTTTCGTGTAATCATTCGATTGTTAAAAATCTACTATTACGTAATCAGTAATCACTGCATAAGGCAGTGTCCCCCATTCTCTGGGCACTGCTTCTGGTACCGATCTGCTGCTGTGTCAATCCCACAACAGCCACATGAGGGATGACACCGTCATTACTTACGCAATCAAATAAGTTAAAAATTGGATAGTCCTCCATACTTAACTTTCAAAAGATGGAACCATACTCCAGTGATTGTCAAGGAAGTAGTACTTAGATGATTAAATAATGCCACGTGATTAACTCCCATGGAGGAATGGCCCGACTCCCGTCAAGAAGAACAACATCTTCATCAATTTAAATAATTAATATATAATGAAAAATGATTGAAAATTGACATGGTTGTGCACACTTCAATCCCACATGGAGTAGTCAGAATGATCTCTTCCTGGAATAATGATGTTTTTAAAAAATTAAATTGATAATTAATTAGTGGGCCTTTTATAGTAACACTGACGAGATGGCACCAAAGTCCTAAACCTATCGCTGATGTAAAGATCTATTTACACAGCTAAATGATGAAGTAATGAGATGATATTACATCATCAACTCCCACAATCTGACTCCAAAAGGGACTTATGGTCCATAACATTACCTGTATTGTAAATATGTCAATTAAATGATGAATTATTACCTAATTTCCTAGTTTAACACTTAAAGAAGCAAGTGTAGTATTAGATTATGTGATGGTCTGGTACAACGGTCTCCCCTAAGGAGGCTCAAAACTCCAGTGATCACTGAATAGATAATGACAGATTTTCATAATTAAATGAATAAACATTAAACAAGTGGATGGTGTTTTATGCGTGAAGCCTAAATGATTGCTCAATACTGAATAGACATTGAGTTCTTAATCTTAGATTTGAACAAAAAATGAATGAATAAAGAGAAAGTTTCTCATAATTCACCCTTAGAGAGATAACAAAATGATATCAACATTGATTTAAATAAGGAAAGGAAGAAAGAAAGAAAGAATTCCCAAGGTACAATTTAACACCAACATGGTGGATCAAGACTACACTCTTCCTGGAGTAAAAAAAGACAGATTTGAAGAATGAAATAATCAGATATTTAGATAGTCTGTCACACTTGAGTCACACAAGGTGGCACCAAACTTCAGGGATCACAGATTATATAATGAAAGAATTTAATAATTACATCTTTAAATATGTAAGCCATTGACCTTTTTTTGTAACATCAATTCCTGGGCAGACTTGCCAGGTATGAAACTGTATGCTGTCATCACACAATTTTAAAATGCCATCAGTTAATCGTCAGATAATCATACTGTCTTGCGTGATGAATTCTGTTGGCTTGAACTCATCACAAGCGCCTGAATCTCTGTTGTGTTGTGGCAGGACATGAGATAATGGGCCCGATTCTGGCATAGCAGTAGTAGCCACAATGTTGATAACAGCTGAAAAGATGGATACAGCAGGGGCATCACCAGCATAGCTGAGAGAGAGATGTTCCTCCGTGTACTGTGTCGTCATCCTTTTGCCAGGTATCGGTGATGGTGCCGACCTCCTAGTGCCACTCCTTCTCATGGCAGATCACAACCGGTGTGAAGATGTGGAGGAAGAGCAGGTAGTCAACACCCAGACCACCGTGCCGGCCTTGATGAACTCCTTGTACTTCTCGGAGATCACCGTGCAACATTCTGGACTCAATCACCCAGCATCCCTTGTACTCTGGGAGATGCATAGATCATTCAGAAAACGCTCTGCCCATGTCTACAACTTTCCTAACCTTGTCCCTGACAGGTATTTGCACCCTAACCGTAATCGGTGATGGCACTGTCTGTCGTTTGCATAATTTAAAGAATTAAATAAGTTAGTAATAGCTAACTGTCACAATAAATAGGGGATGTAGCATTTTACTGGCAGGGAAGCATGGCCAGACTCCATTCATGAAGGATGTCATCATCACCAATTGAGTCAATGAATCATAAAATGTGTAGATATTGCACATTATCTCCACAAGAGGGAGCTTTACAGGTCTCTTCATGGAATGGAGTATTGTTGTTTACATAACTATACAAATGTTTACATTATCCTGGGGATTAACCCAGATTGTCAGTTTAAAGTAATTAATTATGTAATTAGGTGATCTGTGGCACCAGATTCCAGGTGTCATGGACGATAAAATCATTGTTTTATATAACTAAATAATCAAATAATGAGTTCATGTAACATCATCCACTTCCCTAAGGTGGCTCCAAACCAGGCTCATGAACGATGCTGTTGTGATTAATTTAAATATTTTAACTACATAATTGATATTAAGGTGGTCTATAATAATTGCCTCCCACATCGCGTCACCACAATCCACTGATCATGGATTATCTAATGTCCAATTTTAATAAACAAATAACAACATAATCAGAGGATGAAATGGTCTGCCATGCTCCACACAATTGAGTCTCAGATGCCTCCCACATGATTGTGGGAAATTCCAAGTTTCATCCCTTATTTAATCGCAGAGCAGAGTAGTAACATGTTTAAATGCTGTACTCTCATTTTGTATGCAGCGTTTTTAGAAGATATCACATATTTAATGTTGGACGGCTGCCTCAAAAGAGATGGACTGAAATCTAACAATCGCTAAGTCTACTCTAACAAACGGATTATCACCTTCCTGAAGGAATTCAACAATGTCAAACTCACCTTTTTGATGAATAATCGTGAGTGTTATTATCTTTTGTTCCATAGTTTTACTTCTGAGGCGAGAGAGTATTCATAAACAGAAGTCTCTGAACTGTTTCTCCACAGCCTATGTCCTCTGATGAGGTAATCTTGCATTTGGTAACCAGTAAAAGCTGTAGGCAAACTTCCAGAGGTATGGCTATGACTTGGTTAGGCGAATGAAATGCTGTCATGAAAAGTTTTAGGAGATATTTATCTTGGGAGACTGTAATGTCCCAAGATAACTCTTTCTCGAAGCTGCTCTCTCGTCCTTGGCCCATGCTACCAGGATACAGAATGCAAGCAGGGTTGCCAGGCTACATTTATGAACCAACATTCTGTCACATTCTAGTGCCCCTCCAACAGGCTTAAAGGAGAATACCCACCAATGAACTAACACTACAGCCTCACTGAGTTTCTCACAAAAACAAAGCAGGGCTCTTTCTTTTGAGTTCTACATATTTACCCGTCTCTCAAGCTACAACATGCCTATAGTGACATAAGCATGAAAACGAAAGCATCATTGTGCCATTCAAGTACAATGATGAGTATTTTAAACCTGTTTTCTATGCTTCAATTTGCTAATTTCTAGAATGGAAACAATACAGTTAATCGCCTCTACCATAATCCTTTTCTCTTTATTGAAAATAAAATAAACTCCGCTTCATACTCTTACCATTAGAGGAGCTTGACCCCATGGTTTCTCAGAGTTGTGTAGATTTGCATTAGGCTGATGATTAAGGATTTTGAGCAGTGTCTTATGTTTCTTTCAGTCATTTTGGATTCCTCAATTGACTGTTCTCTATTAAGTCCTGTACCCCTCTTTCTAAGATGGTTATTTAGAGTTATTTATTGTTGGTGGTGTGTCATGTTATCAGCCCGACAGAGTTCATTAGATGAGATTCCCGGATCAGGAGATTATACAGTTATTCCTTTTTTAAAATCGGTGGTAACTGTGTCCTTCATGGATCAGTTCTATTGCAACCTCTCAGAAACTGATGATGCGAAACTGTACAGTTTTTTAAAATCGTGTAATCATTTGATTGTTAAAAATATACTACTACGTAATCAGTAATCACTGCATAAGGCAGTGTCCCCCATTATCTGGGCACTGCTTCTGTTACCGATCTCCTGCTCTGTCAATCCCACATGACCATCATTACTTACACAATCAAGTAAGTTAATAATTGGATAGTCCTCCATACTTAACTTTCATAAGATGGAACCAAACTCCAGTGATTGTCAAGGAAGGAGTACTTAGATGATTAAATACTGCTAAGTGATTAAGTCCCATGGAGGAATGGCCCTACTCCAGTCAAGAAGAACAACATCTTCACCGATTCAAATAATTAATATATAATGAAAAATGATTGAATAATGTCATGGTGGTGCATATTTAAATCCCACATGGAGTAGTTATACTGACCTCTTCCTGGAATAATGATTTATTTATAAAATTAAATTGATAATTAATTAGCTGGTGTTTTATATTAACACTGACGAGATGGCACGAAAGTCCTAAAACTATCGCTGATGTAATGACCTATTTACAGAGCTAAATGATGAAGTAATGAGATGATGTTACATCATCTACTCAAAAAATCTGACTCCAAAAGGGACTTAGGGTCCATAACATTACCTGTTTTTCAAATACATTAATTAAATGATGAATTATTATTTAATATTCTAGTTTAACAGGTAAATAAGTAAGTGTACTATTAGATGACACTATGTTCTGGCACGACGGACTCGCCTAAGGAGGCTTAAATCTTCACTGGTAACTTAATACATAAGGACAGATTTTCATAATTCAATGAATAAACATTAAACTAGTGGATGGTGTTTTATGTATGAAACCTAAAGATTGATCAATACTTAAGAGTCATTGAGTTCTTAATCATACATTTGAACAATAAAATGAATGAATGAAAAGATAATTTCTCATAATTCACCCCTAGAGAGATAACAAAATGATATCAACATTGATTTAAATAAATAAATAATGAAACCACAAGAGACATTTTAACACCAACAAGGGAGCTCCAGACTCCACTCTTCCTGGAGTAGAAGAAGGCAGATTTAAATAATGAAAGCATCAGACTGTTAGATCGTCTGTCACACTTGAGTCACACAAGGTGGCACCACACTTCAGGGTTCACAGATTATATAATGAAACAATTTAATGATTACATCTTTACATATCTAAGTCATTGAACTTTTTCGTATCATCAATACCTGGGCAGACTTGCCAGATATGAAAACGGATGCTGTCATCACGGATTTTTAATATTCCATCAGTTAATCATCAGATAATCATACTTTCTTGCCTGGTGAATTCTGTTGGCCTGACATCCTAACCGGTGCCTGAATCTCTGTTGTGTTGCGGCAGGACCTGAGGTAATTGGCCCATTCCTGGCATACCAGTAGTAGCCAAAATGTTGATATCAGCTGAACAGGTGGCTGCATCAGGGGCATCAACAGCATAGCTGAGAGAGAGATGTTCTTCCGTGTTCTGGGTCGTCATCCTTTTGCCAGGGCTCGGTGATGGTGCCGACCTGCTAGTGCCACTACATCTTCTAGACCTAGACCACAACCGATGTGAAGATGTGGAGGAAGAGCAAGTAGTCAACACCCAGACCACCATGCAGACCTTGGTAAAGTTCTTTTACTTCACGGAGGGCACCAAGCGATCTTCTGGACTCTGTTCTCCAGCATTCCTAGTGGTCTGGAAGACGCATAGACATTCAGAACATGGTCTGCCCATGTCTACAAGTTTCCTAATTTGTCGCTGACATATATTTGCAACCTAAAAATGATCGGTGTTGGCATTGTCTGTCGTTTAAGTCATTTAAAGAATTAAATAAGTCAGTGATAGCTAACTGTCCCAATAAAGAGGTGATGTAGTATTTAACTGGCAGGGAGGTATGGCCAGACTCCAGTCATGAAGGATGTCATCATCATGGAGTCAATGAATCATAAAATGTGTAGATATTGCACATTATCTCCACAAGAGGGAGCTTCACGGGTCTCTTCATGGAATGGAGGATTGTGGTCTACATAAGTATACAAATGTTTACATTATCTTGGGGATTAACACAGATTGTCAATTTAAATTCATTAATTATGTAATTACATGATCTGTGGCACCAGTTCAGGTGACATGGACGATATAATCATTGTTTTATCTAATTAAATAATCAAATAATGAGTTCATGTAACATAATCCACTTTCCTAGGTGGCTCCAAACCAGGCCCATGAATGATGTGGTCGTGATTAATTTAAATATTTTAACTACACAATTGATATTAAGATGGTCTATAATAATTGCCTACCACATCGCGTCACCACAATCCACTGATCATGGATTATCTAGTGTCCTATTTTAATAATCAAATAACATAATGAGAGGATGAAATGGTCTGCCATGCTCCACACAATTGCCTCTCAGTTGACTCCCACATGATTGTGGGACACTCCCAGGTTCATCCCTTATTTAATCCCAGAGCAGAGTAGGAACATGATTAAATGCTGAACTGTCATTGTGTATGCAGGGTTTTTAGAAGATATCACATATTTAATGTTGGGCGGCTGCCTCAAAGAGATGGACTGAAATCCAATAATCACTAAGTCCACTCTAACAAACGGATTATCACAATCCTGAAGGAAGTCAACAATGGCAAACTCACCTTTTGATGAATAAATGTGAGTCTTATTATCTTTCTGTCCATAACATTACTTGTTAGGAGAGAGAATTCATAAACAGAAGACTATGAACTGTTTGTCCACAGATGATGTTCTCTCATGATTAGGTAATGTTGAATTTGGTAACCAGTAAAAGCTGTAGGCAAACTTCCAGAGATTTGGCTGTGACTTGGTTAGGCGAATCATATGCTGTCATTGAAAGTTTTTGGAGATAGTTATCTTGGGGGACTGTAATGTCCCATGACAATTCTTTCTCGAAGCTGCTCTCTGGTCCTTGGCCCATGCTACCAGGATACAGAATGCAAGCAGGGTTGCCAGGCAACATTTATGAACCAACATTCTGTCACATTCTAGTGCCCCTCCCACTTGCTAAAAGGACCATCCCCACCGATGAACTAACCTTACCACCCCACTGAGTTTCAAACAAACACAAAGCAGGGCTCTTTCTTTTGAGTAATACATATTTACCCGTCTCTCAAGCTACAACATGCCTATAGTGACATAAGCATGAAAACGAAAGCATCATTGTGCCATTCAAGTACAATGATGAGTATTTTAAACCTGTTTTCTATGCTTCAATTTGCTAATTTCTAGAATGGAAACAATACAGTTAATCGCCTCTACCATAATCCTTTTCCCGTTATTGAAAATAAAATAAACTCCTCTTCATCCTCTTACCTTTAGAGGAGCTTGATCCCATGGTTTCTCAGAGTTGTGTAAATTTGCATTAGGCTGATGTTTAAGGATTTTGAGCAGTGTCTTATGTTTCTTTCAGTCATTTTGGATTCCTCAATTGACTTTTCTCTATTAAGTCCTTTATCCTGCTTTCTAATATGGTTATTTAGAGTGATTAATTGTTGGTGGTGTGTCATGTTATCAGCCCGACAGAGTTCATTAGATGAGATTCCCTGATCAGGAGATTATACACTTATTCCATTTTTAAAATCGGTGGTCACTGTGTCCTTCATGGGTCAGTTCTATTGCAACCTCTCAGAAACTGATGATGCGAAACAGTACAGTTTTTTAAAATCGAGTAATCATTTGATTGTTAAAAATGTACTACTACGTAATCAGTAATCACTCTACGAGGCAGTGTCCCCCATTCTCTGGGCACTGCTTCTGGTACCGATCTCCTGCTCTGTCAATCCCACGTGACCATCATTACTTACACAATCAAGTAAGTTAATAATTGGATAGTCCTCCATACTTAACTTTCATAAGATGGAACCAAACTCCAGTGATTGTCAAGGAAGGAGTACTTAGATGATTAAATACTGCTACGTGATTAAGTCCCATGGAGGAATGGCCCTACTCCAGTCAAGAAGAACAACATCTTCACCGATTCAAATAATTAATATATAATGAAAAATGAATGAATAATGTCATGGTGGTGCATATTTAAATCCCATATGGAGTAGTTATAGTGACCTCTTCCTGGAATAATGATTTATTTATAAAATTAAATGGATAATTAATTACCTGGCGTTTTACATTAACACTACTGACGAGATGGCACGAAAGTCCTAAAATTATCGCTGATGTAATGACCTACTTACAGAGCTAAATGATGAAGTAATGAGATGATGTTACATCGTCTACTCACAAAATCTGACTCCAAAAGGGACTTAGGGTCCATAACATTACCTGTTTTTCAAATACGTTAATTAAATGATGAATTATTATTTAATTTCCTAGTTTAACAGGTAAATATGTAAGTGTCCGATTAGATGATGCTATGTTCTGGCACTTTGGACTCCCCTAAGGAGGCTTAAATCTTCACTGGTAACTGAATACATAAGGACAGATTTTCATAATTCAATGAATAAACATTAAACTAGTGGATAGTGTTTTATGTGTGAAACCTAAAGATTGATCAATACTGAAGAGTCATTGAGTTCTTAATCATACATTTGAACAATAAAATGAATGAATGAAAAGATAATTTCTCATAATTGACCCCTAGAGAGATAACAAAATGATATCAACATTGATTTAAATAAATAAATAATGAAACCACAAGAGACATTTTAACACCAACAAGGGGGCTCCAGACTCCACTCTTCCTGGAGTAGAAAAAGGCAGATTTAAATAATGAAAGCATCAGATTGCTAGATCGTCTGTCACACTTGAGTCACACAAGGTGGCACCACACTTCAGGGTTCAATGATTATATAATGAAACAATTTAATGATTACATCTTTACATATCTAAGTCGTTGAACTTTTTCGTATCATCATACCTGGGCAGACTTGCAAGATATGAAAACGGATGCTGTCATCACGGATTTTTAATATTCCATCAGTTAATCGTCAGATAATCATACTTTCTTGCCTGGTGAATTCTGTTGGCCTGACATCCTCACCGGTGCCTGAATCTCTGTTGTATTGCGGCAGGACCTGAGTTAATTGGCCCATTCCTGGCAAACCAGTAGTAGCCAAAATGTTGATATCAGCTGAAAAGATGGCTGCAGAAGGGGCATCAACAGCATAGCTGAGAGAGAGATGTTCTTCCGTGTTCTGAGTCGTCATCCTTTTGCCAGGTCTCAGTGATGGTGCCGACCTCCTAGTGCCGCTACATCTTCTAGACGTAGACCACAACCGATGTGAAGATGTGGAGGAAGAGCAAGTAGTCAACACCCAGACCACCATGCAGACCTTGGAAAAGTTCTTGTACTTCTCGGAGGGCACCATGCAATCTTCTGGACTCTATTCTCCAGCATTCCTAGTGGTCTGGAAGACGCATAGACATTCAGAAAATGCTCTGCCCATGTCTACAAGTTTCCTAATTTGTCGCTGACAGATATTTGCAAACTAAAAATAATCTGTGTTGGCATTGTCTGTCGTTTAAGTAATTTAAAGAATTAAATAAGTCAGTGATAGCTAACTGTCCCAATAAAGAGGTGATGTAGTATTTAACTGGCAGGGAGGTATGGCCAGACTACAGTCATGAAGGATGTCATCATCATGGAGTCAATGAATCATAACATATATAGATATTGCACAATATCTCCACAAGAGGGAGCTTTACAGGTCTCTTCATGGAATGGAGGATTGTTGTCTACATAAGTATACAAATGTTTACATTATGTTGGGGATTAACACAGATTGTCAATTTAAATTCATTAATTATGTAATTAGATGATCTGTGGCACCAGATCAGGTGTCATGGACGATATAATCTTTGTTTTATCTAATTACATAATCAAATAATGAGTTCATGTAACATAATCCACTTTCCTAGGTGGCTCCAAAAATGGCTCATGAATGATGCTGTCGTGATTAATTTAAATATTTTAACTACACAATTGATATTAAGATGGTCTATAATAATTGCCTCCCACATCGCGTCACCGCAATCCACTGATCATGGATTATCTAGTGTCCTATTTTAATAATCAAATAACAACATAATCAGAGGATGAAATGGTCTGCCATGCTCCACACAATTGCCTCTCAGTTGACTCCCACATGATTGTGGGAAACTCCCAGGTTCATCCCTTATTTAATCGCAGAGCAGAGTAGGAACATGTTTAAATGCTGAACTGTCATTGTGTATGCAGGGTTTTTAGAAGATATCACATATTTAATGTTGGGCGGCTGCCTCAAAAGAGATGGACTGAAATCCAATAATCACTAAGTCCACTCTAACAAACGGATTATCACAATCCTGAAGGAAGTCAACAATGGCAAACTCACCTTTTGATGAATAATCGTGAGTCTTATTATCTTTGTGTCCATAATATTACTTGTTAGGAGAGAGAATTCATAAACAGAAGACTTTGAACTGTTTGTCCACAGACGACGTTCTCTCATGATTAGGTAATCTTGAATTTGGTAACCAGTAAAAGCTGTAGGCAAACTTCCAGAGATTTGGCTGTGACTTGGTTAGGCGAATCAAATGCTGTCATTGAAATTTTTTGGAGATAGTTATCTTGGGAGACTGTAATGTCCCATGACAATTCTTTCTCGAAGCTGCTCTCTGGTCCTTGGCCCATGCTACCAGGATACAGAATGCAAGCAGGGTTGCCAGGCAACATTTATGAACCAACATTCTGTCACATTCTAGTGCCCCTCCCACATGCTAAATGGAGCATACCCACCGATGAACTAACCTTACCACCCCACTGAGTTTCTCACAAAAACAAAGCAGGGCTCTTTCTTTTGAGTTCTCCATATTTACCCGTCTCTCAAGCTACAACATGCCTATAGTGACATAAGCATGAAAACGAAAGCATCATTGTGCCATTCAAGTACAATGATGAGTATTTTAAAAAAGTTTTCTATGCTTCAATTTGCTAATTTCTAGAATGGAAACAATACAGTTAATCGCCTCTACCATAATCCTTTTCTCTTTATTGAAAATAAAATAAACTCCTCTTCATCCTCTTACCATTAGAGGAGCTAGATCCCACGGTTTCTCAGAGTTGTGTAGATTTGCATTAGGCTGATGATTAAGGATTTTGAGCAGTGTCTTATGATTCTTTCAGTCATTTTGGATTCCTCAATTGACTGTTCTCTATTAAGGCCTGTACCCTGCTGTCTAAGATGGTTATTTAGAGTTATTTATTGTTGGTGGTGTGTCATGTTATCAGCCCGACAGAGTCCATTAGATCAGATTCCCTGATCAGGAGATTATACAGTTAATCCCTTTTTTAAAATTGGTGGTCACTGTGTCCTTCATGGGTCAGTTCTGTTGCAACTTCGCAGAAACTGATGATGCGAAACAGTACATTTTTTAAAATCGTATAATCATTTGATTGTTAAAAATGTACTATTACGTAATCAGTAATCACTTTATGAGGCAGTGTCCCCCATTCTCTGGGCACTGCTTCTGGTACTGATATCCTGCTGTGTCAATCCCACATGACCATCATTACTTAGGCAATCAAGTAAGTTAATAATTGGATATTCCTCCATACTTAACTTTCATAAGATGGAACCAAACCCCAGTGATTGTCAAAGAAAGAGTACTTAGATGATTAAATACTGCCACGTGATTAACTCCCATGGAGGAATGGCCCTACTCCAGTCAAGAAGAACAACATCTTCATGGATTCAAATAATTAATATACAATGAAAAATGATTGAATAACGTCATGGTGGTGCATACCTAATTCCCACATGGAGTAGTCAGACTGACCTCTTCCTGGAATAATGATTCATTTATAAAATTAAATTGATAATTAATTAGCTGGCGTTGGATACTAACACTGACGAGATGGCACCAAAGTCCTAAAACTATCGCTGATGTAATGACCTATTTACAGAGCTAAATGATGAAGTAATGAGATGATGTTACATCGTCTACTCACAAAATCTGACTCCAAAAGGGACTTAGGGTCCATAACATTACGTGTTTTTCAAATACGTTAATTAAATGATGAATTATTATTTAATTTCCTAGTTTAACAGGTAAATAAGTAAATGTATTATTAGATGATGCTATGTTCTGGCACGATGGACTCCCCTAAGGAGGCTTAAATCTTCACTGGTAACTGAATCCATAAGGACAGATTTTCATAATTCAATGAATAAACATTAAACTAGTGGATGGTGTTTTATGTGTGAAACCTAAAGATTGATCAATACTGAAGAGTCATTGAGTTCTTAATCATACATTTGAACAATAAAATGAATGAATGAAAAGATAATTTCTCATAATTCACCCCTAGAGAGATAACAAAATGATATCAACATTGATTTCAATAAATAAATAATGAAACCACAAGAGACATTTTAACACCAACAAGGGGGCTCCCCACTCCACTCTTCCTGGAGTAGAAAAAGGCAGATTTAAATAATGAAAGCATCAGATTGTTAGATCGTCTGTCACACTTGAGTCACACAAGGTGGCACCACACTTCAGGGTTCACAGATTATATAATGAAACAATTTAATGATTACATCTTTACATATCTAAGTCGTTGAACTTTTTCGTATCATCAATACCTGGGCAGACTTGCCAGATATGAAAACGGATGCTGTCATCACGGATTTTTAATATTCCATCAGTTAATCGTCAGATAATCATACTTTCTTGCCTGGTGAATTCTGTTGGCCTGACATCCTCACCGGTGCCTGAATCTCTGTTGTGTTGCGGCAGGACCTGAGGTAATTGGCCCATTCCTGGCATACCAGTAGTAGCCAAAATGTTGATATCAGCTGAAAAGATGGCTGCAGAAGGGGCATCAACAGCATAGCTGAGAGAGAGATGTTCTTCTGTGTTCTCAGTCGTCATCCTTTTGCCAGGTCTCGGTGATGGTGCCGACCTGCTAGTGCCACTACATCTTCTAGATGTAGACCACAACCGATGTGAAGATGTGGAGGAAGAGCAAGTAGTCAACACCCAGACCCCCATGCAGACCTTGGTAAAGTTCTTTTACTTCTCGGAGGGCACCAAGCAATCTTCTGGACTCTGTTCTCCAGCATTCCTAGTGGTCTGGAGTCGCATAGACATTCAGAACATGCTCTGCCCATGTCTACAAGTTTCCTAAATTGTTGCAGACAGATATTTGCAACCTAAAAATGATCGGTGTTGGCATTGTCTGTCGTTTAAGTAATGTAAAGAATTAAATAAGTGAGTGATAGCTAACTGTCCCAATAAAGAGGTGATGTAGTATTTAACTGGCAAGGAGGTATGGCCAGACTCCAGTCATGAAGGATGTCATCATCATGGAGTCAATGAATCATAAAATGTGTAGATATTGCACATTATCTCCACAAGAGGGAGCTTTACAGGTCTCTTCATGGAATGGAGGATTGTTGTCTACATAAGTATACAAATGTTTACATTATCTTGGGGATTAACACAGATTGTCAATTTAAATTCATTAATTATGTAATTAGATGATCTGTGGCACCAGTTCAGGTGACATGGACGGTATAATCATTGTTTTATCTAACTAAATAATCAAATAATGAGTTCATGTAACATAATCCACTTTCCTAGGTGGCTCCAAACCAGGCTCATGAATGATGCTGTCGTGATTAATTTAAATATTTTAACTACACAATTGATATTAAGATGGTCTATAATAATTGCCTCCCACATCGTGTCACCGCAATCCACTTATCATGGATTATCTAATGTCCTATGTTAATAAGCAAATAACAACATAATGAGAGGATGAAATGGTCTGCCATGCTCCACACAATTGCCTCTCAATAATTGTGGGAAACTCCCAGGTTCATCCCTTATTTAATCGCAGAGCAGAGTAGGAACATGTTTAAATGCTGAACTGTCATTGTGTATGCAGGGTTTTTAGAAGATATCACATATTTAATGTTGGGCGGCTGCCTCAAAAGAGATGGACTGAAATCCAATAATCACTAAGTCCACTCTAACAAACGGATTATCACAATCCTGAAGGAAGTCAACAATAGCAAACTCACCTTTTGATGAATAAATGTGAGTCTTATTATCTTTGTGTCCATAATATTACTTGTTAGGAGAGAGAATTCATAAACAGAAGACTTTGAACTGTTTGTCCACAGGTGATGTTCTCTCATGATTATGTAATCTTGAATTTGGTAACTAGTAAAAGCTGTAGGCAAACTTCCAGAGATTTGGCTGTGACTTGGTTAGGCGAATCAAATGCTGTCATTGAAAGTTTTTGGAGATAGTTATCTTGGGAGACTGTAATGTCCCATGACAATTCTTTCTCGAAGCTGCTCTCTCGTCCTTGGCCCATGCTACCAGGATACAGAATGCAAGCAGGGTTGCCAGGCAACATTTATGAACCAACATTCTGTCACATTCTAGTGCCCCTCCCACATGCTAAAAGGAGCATACCCACTGATGAACTAACCTTACCACCCCACTGAGTTTCTCACAAAAACAAAGCAGGGCTCTTTCTTTTGAGTTTTACATATACACCCGTCTCTCAAGCTACAAAATGCCTATAGTGACATAGGCATGGCAATGAAAGCATCATTATGCCATTCAAGTACAATGATGAGTATTTTGAACCTGTTTTCTATGCTGCAATTTTCTAATTTCTAGAAAAGAAACAATAAAATTAATTGCCTCAACCATAATCCTTTTCCCTTTCTTGAAAATAAAATAAACTCCTCTTCATCCTCTTACCTTTGGAGGAGCTTGATCCCATGGTTTCTCAGAGTTGTGTAGATTTGCATTAGGCTGATGTTTAAGGATTTTGAGCAGTGTCTTATGTTTCTTTCAGTCATTTTGGATTCCTCAATTGACTGTTCTCTATTAAGTCCCGTACCCTGCTTTCTAATATGGTTATTAGAGTTATTTATTGTTGGTGGTGTGTCATGTTATCAGCCCGACAGAGTTCATTAGAAGAGATTCCCTGATCAGGAGATTATTCAGTTATTCCATTTTTAAAATCGGTGGTCACTGTGTCCTTCATGGGTCAGTTCTGTTGCAACCTCTCAGAAACTGATGATGCGAAACAGTACACTTTCGTGTAATCAATCGATTGTTAAAAAATTAATATTACGTAATCAGTAATCACTGCATAAGGCAGTGTCCCCCATTCTCTGGGCACTGCTTCTGGTACCGATCTCCTGCTCTGTCAATCCCACAACAGCCACATGAGGGATAACACCATCATTACGTATGCAATCAAGTAAGTTAAAAATTGGATAGTCCTTCATACTTAACTTTCAAAAGAGGGAACCAAACTCCAGTGATTGTCCAGGAAGTAGTACTTAGATGATTAAATAACGCCACGTGATTAACTCCCATGGAGGAATGGCCCGACTCCCGTCAAGAATAACAACATCTTCATCGATTTAAATAATTAATATATAATGAAAAATGATTGAAAAATGACATGGTGGTGTAATGTTTACGGTTTTTCCACCCGCCGCCGCCCGGTCTTGTCCTGCCGCTGTGCCGCCAGTCCCAAATAATACACTGTGACTCTGTATTTGGTACAATACTGTTGGCCCTGTTACTTGTTTCTTATCAGCTAGCTCTGCCTTAATTATTAACCCATTTCTGCTGATCTATGTATTTCTCTTACCAGGGAGCCGGCGGCATACTGCTTTCTCCAGACTCTCCATCTTGACTCCTCCTTCCTTCTTCCTATTTCCTCCTTGTCTCCTAGTCCCTCCTATCTTCCTTTCCTATTGGCCAACAGTGCTTTATTATTAACCAGTATGAGAAACATATACAGAATGACATCTCTCATCATCTCCTCTTTTCTGTCTAAATAAAAAGAAGGGTTTTAACCTTAACATAGCAAAATATATCACATAACAGTTATCAAATAAGAATCACAGTTAACACTATTTAGTCCATTAACATTTAGCAAGATTTGAAGAAAATATTCCATCATCTATTCTAACTTTGTGTGTCTAAAGTCTAAGTAACTTATCTTTAAACCTAACTAAGGAAAACTATAACCATATCTATTTGTCTTCAACTCCATCAAAGACCACAGAAGGATAGTATATAAACTCTAGAAATGACAGAAACAACTCACTGCCTGGTCACCCGAAGTTCTTTTGTAATCTTCCATCTTCAGCCCATAGGCCATAGTGTGTCTAGCAGACTCTTTAGCAAAGCAGGAAACTTTAAACTGTCTTTTTGTATTGGCAGTTTATCAGTCACTTTTCTCTGTCTCGCAGACTCTTCTATGAAGCAGGAACTCTGTAGCAATGTCCATCTTGAATCAGCAGTCACTTTTCTGTGGGTCCTGCATGTCCAGTTTATACAGCATAAAGTCAAACAGTCCAGACAAGAGCAGTATCTTGTCCAAATGGCTAGTCTTGCCATATTGGAATCAAACTTCATAATGCATTTCTTCAATGTCCATCTTCCTTTCTGGTGCAGGTGGTATTGCCAAGAGCAATTATGTCTCACTGTCATGAAAACCCTAAACCACTTTAAATGCCATATTCTGTAGGTCTTTGAAAGGTTTGAAGAATGCCTATTTATCTCAAATACATCTCTGTGTATCTTGAAAACCTAACTAACTTAACTCTAAGTTTTGACTATCATAGGTAATTATCTATAATCTGCAGTACATTATACAATATTTTTCTGAATGAACTATATAAACACAATACCTAAACAAAAGGAGAAATATATACATCACAAAATTGACCTTAAATTGTATCAATAAATGAAAATCCATTCCAAAACAAACTATGCATATCTATATCATAATTCCCTTTTTACCTTTAAAAAGAATTGGCTGTGATCATTAACCATTTATAGCCAAGCCCATTTAAATGAAAACAAACATTTATAAACAATATTTGGGAATGTGGGCGTCGTTCTTTCCAAACTACTTCCTGCTGACAGGGGGCACTGTCATGGGGGATCCTGAGAAGACGCAGAAATCCTGGCTGTAATCTATAAGTCTGCCTTATTCAAGTTGTTTTGAATGTTGGATCATCAGGAACTCTGTTTCAGGGGGTCTGGCTTGCTCAAACCACATTAGTCTGGAAGGAATCCACAGCTTTTCAATTTCTGTGGAAACAAAAATAGAAATCCTTTTCCCCAGTAACTTGTCCTTGAACTTAAATGTTGGAGTCAAAGCATTTTTAAAATATATAAATTGAATTATTCCAGCAGCATTTCCTTTATCAGTTGTTGTTATTTTCTCAGCAGTCAAACAATGCAAAGACAACACAACAGCATACAGTAACCAGATTCTCTCTGAGCTTTTCATCTTTACGTGGCTTTATTATTACTCTGTTTATTTTAATTTTATTTTTTGGCATAGGGTTTCACTGTGTAACTCTTATCTGTCCTGGAATTTACTCTGCATTCCAGGTTTACTTTGCAAATCACAAGAGATCTGCTTGCCTCTGTCTCCCAATTGCTGGGATTAAAGGTGTGTGCCACCACACCCAGTTCCTCTTTTTCTATTTAAAACCATTTTTTTTCATGTCTACGTATATTTTAAAACACACAGTAAACCTTTAGAGGTTTTTCTTAATATGAATCTGTCTTTACTGTAAATCTTTATCTTCGTCTGGCTACAAGTCTTTTATCTGGTAAACAACAACATTGCTAAAATGAAAGTCATAGCTGTGTCAGCTGCGGTTTACCAAAGATGGTGGCGGGTATTTTACCGCCAGCACGGAAAGCTGTGCTCACCGCCTTGGTCTGCGCTGCCACCCAGAAAGCATGCTGCCGGCTTGGAGATGTGGTCACTGCCATTGCCATCTCTCATACACACCAATAAATTGTTAGCAGAGTTATTTAAAAGCTGTGCGGTTTTTTGCCGCTTATGCTGAGTCAGGAATCTTCCCTTAAAGGAGCTGCGTGAATATCTGCTTGTCTGTAGCAAAGCAGAGTTCAACTGAGAAAAATGCTGCTACCAAGAAAACTTGCTTGTCTCTGTTCTTTTGTTTCCAAAACCTTTTTTTAACCTTTTGTTAAATTTTAAGTGGAAGTTCTTACTAGCCACGTGGGCGCCATCTATAACGTGTATGGGTTTTTCTGCCTGCCACTTGGTTTTGTCCTGCCTCTGCGCCGCCAGCCCCAAATAATACACATAGACTCTGTATTTGATACAATGCTGTTGGCCCTGTTACTTGTTTCTTATTGGCTAGCTCTGCCTTAATTATTAACCCATTTCGGCTGATCTATGTATTTCTCTTACCGGGGAGCCAGCAGCATACTGCTTTCTTCAGAATCTCCATCTTGACTCCTCCTTACTACTTCCTCTTCCTCCTTGTCTCCTAGTCCCTCCTATCTTCCTTTCCTATTGGCCAACAGTGCTTTATTTATTAACCAGTATGAGAAACATATACAGAATGACATCTCCCATCATGGTGGTGCACACTTAAATCCCACATGGAGTAGTCAGAATGATCACTTCCTGGAATAATGATGTTTTTAAAAAATTAAATTGATAATTAATTAGTGGGCCTTTTATAGTAACACTGACGAGATGGCACCAAAGTCCTAAACCTAAACCTAAACCTATGTAAAGATCTATTTACACAGCTAAATGATGAAGTAATGAGATGATATTACATCATCAACTCCCACAATCTGACTCCAAAAGGGACTTATGGTCCATAACATTACCTGTATTGTAAATACGTCAATTAAATGATGAATTATTACCTAATTTCCTAGTTTAACAGTTAAAGAAGCAAGTGTAGTATTAGATTATATTATGGTCTGGTACAACGGTCTCCGCTAAGGAGGCTCAAAACTCCAGTGATCACTGAATACATAATGACAGATTTTCATAATTAAATGAATAAACATTAAACAAGTGGATGGTGTTTTATGCGTGAAGCCTAAATGACTGCTCAATACTGGAGGAATTGAGTACTTAATCATAGATTTGAACAAAAAAATGAATGAATTAAGAGATAGTTTCTCATAATTCACCCCTAGAGAGATAAGAAAATGATATCAACATTGATTTAAATAAGGAAAGGAAGAAAGAAAGAAAGAATTCACAAGATACAATTTAACACCAACATGGTGGATCAAGACTACACTCTTCCTGGAGTAGAAAAAGACAGATTTGAAGAATGAAATAATCAGATATTTAGATAGTCTGTCACACTTGAGTCACACAAGGTGGCACCAAACTTCAGGGATCACAGACTATATAAGGACAGAATTTAATAATTACATCTTTAAATATGTAAGCCGTTGACCTTTTTTTGTAACATCAATACCTGGGCAGACTTGCCAGGTATGAAACTGTATGCTGTCATCACACAATTTTAAAATGCCATCAGTTAATCGTCAGATAATCATACTGACTTGCATGATGAATTCTGTTGGCTTGAACTCATCACAAGCGCCTGAATCTCTGTTGTGTTGTGGCAGGACGTGAGATAATGGGCTCGATTCTGGCATAGCAGTAGTAGCCACAATGTTGATAACAGCTGAAAAGATGGATACAGCAGGGGCATCACCAGCATAGCTGAGAGAGAGATGTTCCTCCGTGTTCTGTGTCGTCATCCTTTTGCCAGGTATCGGTGATGGTGCCGACCTCCTAGTGCCACTCCTTCTTCTCATGGTAGATCACAACCGGTGTGAAGATGTGGAGGAAGAGCAGGTAGTCAACACCCAGACCACCGTGCCGGCCTTGATGAAGTCCTTGTACTTCTCCGAGGGCACCGTGCAACATTCTGGACTCAATCACCGAGCATCCCTCGCACTCTGGGAGATGCATAGATCATTCAGAAAACGCTCTGCCCATGTCTACAACTTTCCTAACCTTGTCCCTGACAGGTATTTGCACCCTAACCGTAATCGGTGATGGCACTGTCCTTCGTTTGCATAATTTAAAGAATTAAATAAGTTAGTAATAGCTAACTGTCACAATCAATAGGGGATGTAGCATTTTACTGGCAGGGAAGCATGGCCAGACTCCATTCATGAAGGATGTCATCATCACCAATTAAGTCAATGAATCATAAAATGTGTAGATATTGCACATTATCTCCACAAGAGGGAGCTTTACAGGTCTCTTCATGGAATGGAGGATTGTTGTTTACATAACTATACAAATATTTACATTATCCTGGGGATTAACACAGATTGTCAGTTTAAAGTAATTAATTACGTAATTAGGTGTTCTGTGGCACCAGATTCCAGGTGTCATGGACGATAAAATCATTGTTTTATATAACTAAATAATCAAATAATGAGTTCATGTAACATCATCCACTTCCCTAAGGTGGCTCCAAACCAGGCTCATGAACGATGCTGTTGTGATTAATTTACATATTCTAACTACATAATTGATATTAAGATGGTCTATAAAAATTGCCTCCCACATCGCGTCACCACAATCCACTGATCATGGATTATCTAATGTCCAATTTTAATAAACAAATAACAACATAATCAGAGGATGAAATGGTCTGCCATGCTCCACACAATTGAGTCTCAGTTGACTCCCACATGATTGTGGGAAATTCCAAGTTTCATCCCTTATTTAATCACAGAGCAGAGTAGTAACATGTTTAAATGCTGAACTCTCATTGTGTATGCAGGGATTTGAGAAGATATCACATATTTAATGTTGGACGGCTGCCACAAAATAGATGGACTGAAATCTAACAATCGCTAAGTCTACTCTAACAAACGGATTATCACCTTCCTGAAGGAATTCAACAATGTCAAACTCACCTTTTTGATGAATAATCGTGAGTCTTATTATCTTTTGTTCCATAGTTTTACTTCTGAGGAGAGAGAGTATTCATAAATAGAAGTCTCTGAACTGTTTCTCCACAGCCTATGTCCTCTGATGAGGTAATCTTGCATTTGGTAACCAGTAAAAGCCATAGGCAAATTTCCAGAGGTATGGCTATGACTTGGTTAGGCGAATCAAATGCTGTCATGAAAAGTTTTAGGAGATAGTTATCTTGGGAGACTGTAATGTCCCAAGATAACTCTTTCTCGAAGCTGCTCTCTCGTCCTTGGCCCATGATACCAGGATACAGAATGCAAGCAGGGTTGCCAGGCTACATTTATGAACCAACATTCTGTCACATTCTAGTGCCCCTCCCACAGGCTTAAAGGAGTATACCCACCAATGAACTAACCTTACAGCCTCACTGAGTTTCTCACAAAAACAAAGCAGGGCTCTTTCTTTTGAGTTCTACATATTTACCTGTCTCTCAAGCTACAACATGCCTATAGTGACATAAGCATGAAAAGGAAAGCATCATTGTGCCATTCAAGTACAGTGATGAGTATTTTAAACCTGTTTTCTATGCTTCAATTTGCTAATTTCTAGAATGGAAACAATACAGTTAATCGCCTCTACCATAATCCTTTTCTCTTTCTTGAAAATAAAATAAACTCCTCTTCATCCTCTTACCTTTAGAGGAGCTTGACCCCATGGTTTCTCAGAGTTGTGTAGATTTGCATTAGGCTGATGATTAAGGATTTTGAGCAGTGTCTTCTCTTTCTTTCAGTCATTTTGGATTCCTCAATTGACTTTTCTCTATTAAGTCCTGTACCCTGCTTTCTAATATGGTTATTTAGAGTTATTTATTGTTGGTGGTGTGTCATGATAACAGCCCGACAGAGTTCATTAGATGAGATTCCCTAATTGGGAGATTATTCAGTTATTCCGTTTTTAAAATCGGTGGTCACTGTGTCCTTCATGGGTCAGATCCGTTGCAACCTCGCAGAAACTGATGATGCGAAACAGTACAGTTTTTATAAAATCGTGTAATCATTTGATTGTTAAAAATGTACTACTACGTAATCAGTAATCACTGTATGAGGCAGTGTCCCCCATTCTCTGGGCACTGCTTCTGGTACCGATCTGCTGCTGTGTCAATCCCACAGCAGCCACATGACGGAAGACACCATCATTACTTACGCAATCAAGTAAGTTAATAATGGGATGGTCCTCCATACTTAACTTTCATAAGATGGAACCAAACTCCAGTGAGTGTCAAGGAAGGAGGACTTAGATGATTAAATACTGCCACGTGATTAACTCCCATGGAGAAATGGCCCTACTCCAGTCAAGAAGAACATCATCTTCATCGATTCAAACAATGAATATATAACGAAAAATGATTGAGTAATGTCATGGTGGTGCATACTTAAGTCCCACATGGAGTAGTCAGACAGGTCTCTTCGTGGAATAATGATTTATTTATAAAATTAAATTGATAATTAATTAGCTGGCGTTTTATACTAACACTGACGAGATGGCACCAAAGGTCTAAAGCTATCGCTGATGTAATGACCTATTTACAGAGCTAAATGATGAAGTAATGAGATGATGTTACATCATCTACTCACAAAATCTGACTCCAAAAGGGACTTAGGGTCTGTAACATTACCTGTATTTCAAATACGTTAATTAAGTGATGAATTATTATTTAATTTCCTAGTTTAACCGGTAAATAAGTAAGTGTACTAGTAGATGATGCTATGTTCTGGCACGATGGACTCCCCTAAGGAGGCTAAAAACTTTAGTGGTCACTGAATACATAATGACAGATTTTCATAATTCAATGAGTAAATATTAAACTAGTGGATGGTGTTATATGCACGAAACCTAAAGATTGATCAATACTGAAGAGTCATTGAGTTCTTAATCATAGATTTGAACAATAAAATGAATGAATGAAAAGATAATTTCTCATAATTCACCCCTAGAGAGATAACAAAACGATATCAATATTGATTTAAATAAATAAGTATTGAAATCACAAGAGACATTTTAACACCAACAAGGGGGCTCCAGACTCCACTCTTCCTGGAGTAGAAAAAGACAGATTTAAATAATGAAAGCATAAGATTGTTAGATCGTCTGTCACACTTGAGTCACACCAGGTGGCACCACACTTCAGGGTTCACAGATTATATAATGAAACAATTTAATAATTACATATTTAAATATCTAAGTCGTTGAAATTTTTCGTATCATCAATCCTTGGGCAGATTTGCCAGATATGAAAACGGATTCTGTCATCACAGATTTTTTAATATTCCATCAGTTAATCGTCAGATAATCATACTTTCTTGCCTGGTGAATTCTGTTGGCCTGACATCCTCACCGGTGCCTGAATCTCTATTGTGTTGCGGCAGGACCTGAGTTAATTGGCCCATTCCTGGCATACCAGTAGTAGCCAAAATGTTGATATCAGCTGAAAAGGTGGCTGCAGAAGGGGCATCAACAGCATAGCTGAGAGAGAGATGTTCTTCCGTGTTCTGAGTCGTCATCCTTTTGCCAGTTCTCGGTGATGGTGCCGACCTCCTAGTGCCGCTACATCTTCTAGATGTAGACCACAACCGATGTGAAGATGTGGAGGAAGAGCTAGTAGTCAACACCCAGACCACCATGCAGACCTTGGAAAAGTTCTTTTACTTCTCGGAGGGCACCATGCAATCTTCTGGACTCTATTCTCCAGCATTCCTAGTGGTCTGGAAGATGCATAGACATTCAGAAAATGCTCTGCCCATGTCTACAAGTTTCCTAATTTGTCGCTGACAGATATCTGCAACCTAATAATAATCGGTGTTGGCATTGTCTGTCGTTTAAGTAATTTAAAGAACTAAATAAGTCAGTGATAGCTAACGGTCCCAATAAAGAGGTGATGTAGCATTTAATTGGCTGGGAAGTATGGCCAGACTCCAGTCATGAAGAATGTCATCATCATCCATTGAAACCATGAATCATAAACTGTGATGATATTGCACATTAACGCCACAAGAGGGAGCTTGACGGGTCTCTTCATGGAATGGACAATTTTTGGTTTACATAATTACATACAGATTTACATTATCTTGGGGATTAACACAGATTGTCAATTTAAATACATTAATTATGTAATTAGATGATCTGTGGCACCAGATTCCAGGTGTCATGGACGATATAATCATTGTTTTGTATAATTAAATAATCAAATAATGAGTTCATGTAACATCATCCACTTCCCTAAGGTGGCTCCAAACCAGGCTCATGAACGAAGCTGTCGTGATTAATTTAAATATTTTAACTACATAATTGATATTGTGATGGTCTATAATAATTGCCTCCCACATCGCGTCACCACAATCCACTGATCATGGATTATCTAATGTCCTATTTTAATAATCAAATAACAACATAATCAGAGGACGAAATGGTCTGCCATTCTCTACACAATTTCTGACCTTGGCCCTGGCGCTGCACCTGGCTCTGCACATGGCCCTGGCCCTGCACCTGGCCTTGGCCCTGCACCTGGCCCAGGCCCTGCACCTGGCCCTGGCCCTGACCCTGGCCCTGCACTTGGACCTGGCCCTGCACCTGGCCACGACCCTCAGCCTCTACCTGGCCATGGCCCTGCACATGGCCCTGGCCCTGGCCCTGCAACTGGCACTAGCCCTGGCCTTGCACATGGCCCTGGCCCTGCACCTAGCCATGACCCTGCCCAGCAACTGGCCCTGGCACTAGCCCTGCACCTGCCTTGGCCTTGGCCCTGCACCTGGCCTTAGCCTGGCCCTGCACTTGGTCCTGGCCCTGGCCCTGTCCCTGGCCCTAGCACTGGCCCTGCAGCTGGCCCTGGTCCGGGCCCTGCTCCTGGCCCTGGCCCTGCTCCTGGCCCTGGCCCTGGCCCTGCACCTGGCCCTGGCAATGAACTTTGCCCTGGCCCTGGACCTGGGCCTGCACATGACACTGGCCCTGCAACTGGCCCACGCCCTGACCTTGCACCTGACCTTGGCCCTGGCCTGCACCTGGCCCTGTCCCTTCAATTGGCCCTGCACCTGGCCCAGAACCTGCACCTGGCCCAGAATCTGGCCCTGGCCCTGCAACTGGCCCTGGTTTTGCACCTGGCTATGGCCTTGGCCCTGCGCCTTGCCCTGGCCCTGGACCTGCACCTGGCCATGGACCTGCACCTGGCCCTGGACCTGCACCCGGATCTGCACCTGGCCATGCACCTGGCCCTGGCCCTGACCCTGGCCCTACACCTAGCCCTGGCCATGGCCCTGCACTTGGCCCTGGCCCTGGCCCTAGCCCTGCACCTGTCCCTGGCCCTGGACTTGGCCCTAAACCTGGCCATGGCCATGGCCCTGCACCTGGCCCTGGACTTGGCCCTGGCCCTGCACCTGGCCCTGCACCTGGACTTGGCCCTGGCCCTGCACCTGGACCTGCACCTGGCCTTGGCCCTACACCTGGCCCTGGCCTTGCCTCTGAACCTGGCCCTGGCCCTGGACCAGGCCCTGCACCTGGCCCTGTCACTGCACCTGGCCCTGGCATTGGCCCTGGCATGCAACTAGCCCTGGCCCTGCACATGGCCATGGCCCTGACCTTGCACATGGCCCAGGCCCTGCACCCGGCACTGAACCTGGCATTGGCCCTGCACCTTCCCCTGCACCTGGCCTTACACCTGGCCCTGCACGTGGCCCTGGGTGGCACCTGGCCCTACACCTGGCCTTGGCAATGACCCTGCACCTGGACCTGCACCTGTCCCTGGCCCTGCACCTGGCCCTGGCCCTAAACCTGCACCTGGTCCTGGACCTGGACCTGCACCTGGCCCTAGCCCTGCACATGGCCCTGGCCCTGTACCTGGCCCTGGCCCAGGCCCAGGACTTACACCTGGCCCTGGCGCTGCACCTGGCCGTGCCCCAGGACCTGTCCCTGGACCTGCACCTGGCCCTCAAACTGACCCTGTAACTGGCCCTACCCCTGCACTTGGCCCTGGCCCTGATCCTGGCCCTGGATTGCACCTGGCCCTGGAGCTGGCCCTAGACCTGTACCTGGCCCTTGCCCTAGCCCTGGCCCTAGCCCTGCACGTGGCCCAGACCCTGGCACTGACCCTGACCTGGCCCTGCACCTTGCCCTGGCCCTGCACCTGCCCCTAGCCCTGCAAAATGCCTTGGCCCTGCACCTTGCCGTGGCCCTACACCAGGCCCTGCACCTGGATCTGGCCCTGGCCCTGTCCTTGGCCCTGGCCCTGGCCCTGAAAATGGACATGGCCCTGGCACTGCACCTGGCCCAGGACCTGCACATGGCCCTGGAACTGGCCCTGACCCTGGACATGGCCCTGGCCCTGACCCTGGACTTGGACCTGGACCTGGCCCTGCACCTGGCTATGGACATGGCCCTGAACCTGGCCCTGGGCCTGGCACTGCCCATGGCCCTGGCCCTGACCCTGAACCTGGCCCTACACTTGGCCCTGGCCCTGCCCTGACTCTGGATATATACCTGGCCCTGTCTTACACCTGGCCGGGCCCTGCACCTGGCCCTTCACCTGGCCCTGGCCCTACACCTGGCCTTGCACCTGGCCCTGGACCTTAACCTGGCCCTGGCCCTGGCCCTGGCCCTGGCACTGGCCCTGCACCTGGCCCTGGCCCTGCACTTGGCCCTGGCCCTGGCCATGCACCTGGCCCTGGCCCTGGACCTGCATCTGACCCTGGCCCTGCACCTGGCCTTGGCCCTGGCCCTGCACCTGTCCCTGGCCTTGGCCCTGGCCCTGTACTTGGCCCTGGCCCTGCACCTGGCCCTGGCCCTGGCCCTGCACCTGGCCTTGGCCCTGGCCCTGCACCTGGCCCTGGACTTGGCCCTGGCCCTGCACATCGCCCTCGCTCTGGCGCTACACCTGGCTCTGCAACTGGCCCTGGCCCTGGCCCTACACCTGGCCCTGGCACTGGACCTGCACATGGCCCTGGCCCTGGCCTGCACATGGCCCTGGCCCTGCACCTGTCCCTATCCCTGGCGTTGCTCCTGGCCCTGACCCTGGCCCTATATTTGGCCCTGGCCCTGGCCCTGCACCTGGCCCTGGCCCTGCACCTGACCCTGGCCCTGCATCTGGACTTGGCTCTGGACCTCTACCTCGCCCTGGCCCTTCACCTGGCCAGGACACTGGCCCTGACCTGGGCTTGCACTGGCCCTGCACTTGGCCTTGGCCCTGGCCCTGCACCTGGTCCCTTCCCTGGCCCTGGCCCTGCACCTGGCCCTGTACCTGGCCGTGACCCTGACCCTCTACCTGGCCATGGCCCTGCACCTATCCCTGGCCCTGTCCCTGGCCCTGGCCTTGGCCCTTGGCCTTGGGACCTGGCCCTGGCCCTGCACCTGGCCCTGCACCTGGCCCTTGCCCTACAACTGGTCCTGGCCCTGGCCTTGGACCTGCACCTGGCACTGGACCTGCACCTGTCCCTGGCCCTGCACCTGGCCCAGGCCCTAAACCTGCACCTTGTCCTGGACCTGGCCCTGCACCTGGGCCTGGCCCTGCACCTGGCCCTGGCTCTGTACCTTGCCCTGGCCCTGCACCTGGCCGTGCACCTGGATCTGGCCCTGGCCCTGTACTTGGCCCTGGCCCTGAGACTGGCCCTGGCCCTGAGACTGGCCCTGGCCCTGGTCCTGAAAATGGACCTGGCCCTGGCCCTGCACCTGGCCCAGGACCTGCACCTGGCCCTGGACCTGGCCCTGACCCTGGACATGGCCCTGACCCTGGACATGGCCCTGGCCCTGACCCTGGACATGGCCCTGGCCCTGACCCTGGACATGGCCCTGGACATGGCCCTGGCCCTGGACCTGGCCCTGGCCCAGGACCTGGCCCTGGCCCTGGCCCAGGACCTGGACCTGGCCCTGCACCTGGCTCTGGACATGGCCCTGCACCTGGACTTGGCCCTGGCCCTGCACCTGGACCTGCACCTGGCCTTAGCCCTACACCTGGCACTGGCCTTGCCTCTGCACCTGGCCCTGGACCAGGCCTTGCACCTGGCCCTGTCACTGCACCTGGCCCTGTCACTGCACCTGGCCCTGGCATTGGCCCTGGCATGCAACTGGCCCTGGCCCTGCACTTGGCCATGGCCCTGACCTTGCACATGGCCCAGGCCTTGCACCCGGCACTGAACCTGGCATTGGCCCTGCACCTGCCCCTGCACCTGGCCTTACACCTGGCCCTACACTTGGACGTGACAATGCACCTGGCCTTGGCAATGACCCTGCACCTGGACCTGCACATGTCCCTGGCCATGCACCTGGCCCTGGCCCTAAACCTGCACCTGGTCCTGGACCTGGCACTGCACATGGGCCTGGCCCTGCACATGGCCCTGGCCCTGTACCTGTCCCTGCCCCTGGCCCTGGCCCTGGCCCAGGACTTACACCTGCCCTGGCGCTGCACCTGGCCGTTCCCCTGGACCTGTCCCTGGACCTGCACCTGGCCCTCAAACTGACCCTGTAACTGGCCCTACCCCTGCACTTGGCCCTGGCTCTGATCCTGGCCCTGGACTGCACCTGGCCCTGGAGCTGGCCCTAGACATGTACCTGGCCCTTGCCCTGGCCCTGGCCCTGGCCCTGCACGTGGCCCAGACCCTGGCACTGAACCTGACCCTGGCCTGGCCCTGCACCTGCCCCTAGCCCTGCAAAATGCCTTGGCCCTGCACCTTGCCCTGGCAATACACCAGGCCCTGCACCTGGATCTGGCCCTGGACCTGTCCTTGGCCCTGGCCCTGAGAATGGCCCTGGCCCTGGCCCTGAAAATGGACATGGCCCTGGCACTGCACCTGGCCCAGGACCTGCACCTGGCCCTGGAACTTGCCCTGACCCTGGACATGGCCCTGGCCCTGGCCCTGGACCTGGACCTGGCCCTGCACCTGGCTATGGACATAGCCTTGAACCTGGCCCTTGGCCTGGCACTGCCCATGGCCCTGTCCCTGACCCTTAACCTGGCCCTACACTTAGCCCTGGCCCTGCCCTGACCCTGGATCTATACCTGGCCCTGTCTTACAGCTGGCCCTGGCGCTGCACCTGGCCCTGGCCCTGCACCTGTCCCTGGCTCTGGCCCTCTACCTGTCCCTGGCCCTGCACTTGGCCCAGGCCCTAAACCTGCATCTGGTCCTTGACCTGGCCCTGCACCTGGGCCTGGCCCTGCACCTGGCCCTGGCCCTGTACCTGGCCCTGTACCTGGCCCTGACCCAGGACCTACACCTGGCCCTGGCGCTGCACCTGTCCGTGCCCCTGGACCTGATCCTGGCCCTGCACCTGGCCCTCAAACTGACCCTGTAACTGGTGCTACCCCTGCACTTGGCCCTGGCCCTGATCCTGGCCCTGGCCCTGCACATGGCCCTGGCTCTACACCTGGCCCTGGCCCTGCACATGGCCCTGGCCTTGCACCTGGCCCTGGACTGCACCTGGCCCTGGAGCTGGCCCTAGACCTGCACCTGGCCCTGTCCCTGGCCCTGCACATGGCCCAGATCCTGGCACTGACCCTGAACCTGGCCTGGCCTTGCACGTGGCCCTGCACCTGCCCCTAGCCCTGCAAATTGCCTTGGCCATGCACCTTGCCCTGACCCTGCACCTGGCCCTGCACCTAGATCTGGCCCTGGTCCTGTCCTTGGCTCTGGCCCTGAGACTGGCCCTGGCCCTGGCCCTGAAAATGGACCTGGCCCTGGCCCTGCACCTGGCCCAGGACCTGCACCTGGCCCTGGCCCTGGCCCTGACCCTTGACATGGCCCTGGCCCTGACCCTGGACATGGCCCTGGCCCTGGCCCAGGACCTGGACCTGGCCCTGCACCTGGCTCTGGACATGGCCCTGAACCTGGCCCTGGCCCTGGCCCTGGCACTTCCCATGGCCCTGGCCCTGACCCTGCACCTGGCCCTGCACTTGGCCCTGGCCCTGCACCTGACCCTGCACTTGGCCCTGGCCATGCACCTGACCCTGGCCCTACATTTGGCCCTGGCCATGCACCTGGCCCTGGCCCTACATTTGGCCCTGGCCATGCACCTGGCCCTGGCCCTGTACCTGTCCCTGGCTCTGGCCCTCTACCTGGCCCTGGCCCTTCACCTGGCCATGACACTGGCCCTGACCTGGGCTTGCACTGGCCCTGCACTTGGCCTTGGCCCTGGCCCTGCACCTGGTCCCTTCCCTGGCCCTGGCCCGGAACCTGGCCCTGCCACTGGCCCTGGCCCTGGCCATGGCCCGGAACCTGGCCCTGCCACTGGCCCTGGCCCTGGCCCTGCACCTGGCCCTAGCCCTGCACCTGGCCCTGGCCCTGTACCTGGCCGTGACCCTGACCCTCTACCTAGCCATGGCCCTGCACCTGTCCCTGGCCCTGTCCCTGGCCTTGGCCCTTGGCCTTGGGACTTGGCCCTGCACCTGGCCCTTGCCCTACACCTGTCCCTGGCCCTGCACATGGCCTGGCCCTGCACCTGGCCCAGGCCCTGCACCTGGCCCTGCAGGTGGCCCTGGCCAGTACCTGGCCCTGCACCTGGATGTGACCATGCACCTGGCCCTGGCAATGACCCTGCACCTGGACCTGCACCTGTCCCTGGCCCTGCACTTGGCCCAGGCCCTAAACCTGCACCTGGTCCTGGACCTGGCCCTGCACCTGGGCCTGGCCCTGCACCTGGCCCTGGCCCTGTACCTGGCCCTGTACCTGGCCCTGGCCCAGGACCTACACCTGGCCCTGGCGCTGCACCTGGCCGTGCCCCTGGACCTGTCCCTGGCCCTGCACCTGGCCCTCAAACTGACCCTGTAACTGGCGCTACCCCTGCACTTGGCCCTGGCTCTACACCTGGCCCTGGCCCTGCACATGGCCCTGGCCTTGCACCTGGCCCTGGACTGCACCTGGCCCTGGAGCTGGCCCTAGACCTGCACCTGGCCCTGTCCCTGGCCCTGCACATGGCCCAGACCCTGGCACTGACCCTGAACCTGGCCTGGCCTTGCACGTGGCCCTGCACCTGCCCCTAGCCCTGCAAATTGGCTTGGCCATGCACCTTGCCCTGCCCCTGCACCTGGCCCTGCACCTGGATCTGGCCCTGGCCCTGTCCTTGGCTCTGGCCCTGAGACTGGCCCTGGCCCTGGCCCTGAAAATGGACCTCTCCCTGGCCCTGCACCTGGCCCAGGACCTGCACCTGGCCCTGGACCTGGCCCTGACCCTGGACATGGCCCTGGCCCTGACCCTGGACATGGCCCTGGCCCTGACCCTGGACATGGCCCTGGCCCTGGCCCTGGCCCAGGACCTGGACCTGGCCCTGCACCTGGCTCTAGACATGGCCCTGAACCTGGCCCTGGCCCTGGCCCTGGCACTGCCCATGGCCCTGGCCCTGACCCTGCACCTGGCCCTGCACTTGGCCCTGGCCCTGCACCTGGCCCTGCACTTGGCCCTGGCCATGCACCTGGCCCTGGATCTATACCTGGCTCTGTCTTACACCTGGCCATGGCCCTGCACCTTGCCCTGCACCTGGCCCTGGCCCTGCACCTGGCCCTGGCCCTGCACCTGTCCCTGGCTCTGGCCCTCTACCTGGCCCTGGCCCTTCACCTGGCCATGACACTGGCCCTGACCTGGGCTTGCACTGGCCCTGCACTTGGCCTTGGCCCTGGCCCTGCACCTGGCCCCTTCCCTTGCCCTAGCCCTGGCCTTGAACCTGGCCCTGCCCCTGGCCCTAGCCCTGGCCCTGCACATGGCCCTGTCCCTGCACCTGGCTCTGGCCCTGACCCTGCACCTGGCCCTGGCCCTGTACCTGGCCTTGACCCTGACCCTATACCTGGCCATGGCCCTGCACCTGTCCCTGGCCCTGCAACTGGCCCTGGCCCTGGCCTTGCACCTGGCCCTGGCCCTCTACCTGGCCATTACCCTGGCCCAGCACCTGGCCCTGGCACTTGACCTGCACCTGGCCTTGGCCCATTCCCTGGCCCTGCCCCTGGCACTAGCCCTGGCCCTGCACCTGGTCCTGGCCCTGCACCTGGCCCTGGCCCTGTACCTGGCCCTGCACCTGGCCCTGGCCCTGTACCTGGCCGTGACCCTGACCCTCTAACTGGCCATGGCCATGCACCTGGCCCTGGCCCTGGCCCTGCATCTGGCCCTGGTCCTGGCCCTGCACCTGGCCCCTTCCCTGGCCCTGCCCCTGGCCCTAGCCCTGGCCCTAGCCCTGGCCCTGCACCTGCCCTGGCCCTGACCCTGACCCTGCATCTGGCCCTGGCCCTGTACCTGGCCGTGACACTGACCCTCTACCTGTCCCTGGCCCTGCACCTGGCCCTGTCCCTGGCCTTGCACGTGGCCCTGGCCCTCTACCTGGCCATTACCCTGCCCCTGGCCCTGGCCCTGGCCTGGATCCACAATGTTGGTTTTAAATTGTCTCTTATGATTTCTTTCTTTCTTCCTTCCTTCCTTTCTTTCTTTCTTTAAATCAATGTTGATATCGATTTGTTATCTCTCTAGGGGTTAATTATGAGAAATTATCTCTTTATTCATTCATTTTTTTTGTTCATATCTATGGTTAAGAACTCAATCACCTTTCACTATTGAGCAATCATTTAGGCTTCATGCATAAAACACCATTCACTGGTTTAAAGTTTGTTGATTTAGTTATGAAAATCTGTCATTATATATTCAGTGATCACTGGAGTATTGAGCCACCTTAGGGGTGTCCATCCTGCCAGACCATCACATCTTCGAATACTACACTTACTTCCTTAACTGTTAAGCTAGGAAATTAAATGATAATTCATCACTTAATTAATGAATTTAAAACACAGGTAATGTTATGGACCATAAGTCCCTTTTGGAGTCAGATTTTAGGAGTTGATGTAACATCATCTCATTACTTCATCATTTAGCTATATAAAGAGATCTTTACATCAGCGATATGTTTAGGATTTTGGTCAGTGTTAATATAAAATGCCTACTAATTTATTATCAATTTAAATTATTATCAATTTAATTTATTATCAATTTAATTTTGGCACTGGTCCTGGCCCTGGCCCTGGTTCTGGCCCTGGCAATGCACCTGGCCATGACCCTGACCCTCTACCTGGCCATGGCCCTGCACCTGGCCCTGGCCCTTGCCCTGCACCTGGACCTTGCCCTGGCCTTGCACCTGTCCCTGACCCTGCACCTGGCCTTGACCCTCGTCCAGCACCTGGCCCTGGCACTAGTCCTGCCCCAGGCCTTGGCCATGGCCCTGCAAATGGCCTTGGCCATGGCCTTGGTCCTGGCCCTGGCCCTGGCCCTGCACCTGGCCCTGGGCCTGCACCTGGCCCTGGCCCTGCACCTGGCCCTGGCCCTTGCCCTGCACCTGGACCTTGCCCTGGCCTTGCACCTGTCCCTGACCCTGCACCTGGCCTTGACCCTCGTCCAGCACCTGGCCCTGGCACTAGTCCTTCCCCAGCCCTTGGCCATGGCCCTGCACCTGTCCTTGGCCCAGGCCCTGGACCTGCACTTGGCCTTGGCACTTGCCCTGCACCTGGCCCTGCAACTGGCCCTGCATCTGGCCCTGGACCTTAACCTGGCCCTGGCCCTGGGCCTGGCCCTGCACCTGGCCCTGGGCCTGCACCTGGCCCTGGCCCTGCACCTGGCCCTGGCCGTGGCCCTGACCCTGCACCTGGTCCTCACCCTGGCCCTGCATCTGGCCCGGGCCCTGCATGTGGCCCTGCTTGGCCCTACACGTGTCCCTGGCCCTGAACCTGGCCCTGCCCCTGGCCCTACCACTGGCCCTGCACCTGCCTCTGGCCGTGACCCTGACACTGACCCTGGCCATGCACCTGGCCCTGGCCCCGTACCTGGCAATGACCCTGACCATCTACCTGGGCATGGCCCTGCTCCTGGCCCTGGCCCTGCACCTAGCACTGGCCCTGGCCTTTCACCTGGCCCTGACCCTGCACCAAGCCATGACCCTTCCCAGCTACTGGCCCTGGCACTAGCCCTGCACCTGGCCTTGGCCCTGGCCCTGTCCCTGCACTTGACCCTGGCCCTGCACCTGGCCCTGGCCCTGCATCTGACCCTGGCCCTGCACCTGGCCCTGGTCCTGGCCCTGTACCTGTCCCTGGCCCTGGCCCTGCACCTGGCCCTGGCCCTGGCCCTGCATCTGACCCTGGCCCTGCACCTGGCCCTGGCCCTGGACCTGCATCTGACCCTGGCCCTGCTCCTGGCCCTGGGCCTGCACCTGGCCCTGACCCTGCACCTGGCCCTGGCCGTGGCCCTGACCCTGCACCTGGTCCTGTCCCTGTCCCTGCACCTGGCCCTGGCCCTGCATGTGTCCCTGCTTGGCCCTACACCTGTCCCTGGCTCTGGCCCTCTACCTGGCCCTGGCACTGAACATGGTCCTGCCCCTGGCCCTACTCCTGGCCCTGCACCTGGCTCTGGCCCTGACACTGACACTGACCCTGGCCCTGCACCTGGCCCTGGCCCTGCACCTGTCCCTGGCCCTGGCCCTGCACCTGGCCCTGGCTCTGGCCCTCTACATGGCCCTGGCCATTCACTTGGCCATGACACTGGCCCTGTCCTGGGCCTGCTCTGGCCCTACACTTGGCCTTGGCCCTGGCCCTGCATCTGGCCCTGGCCCTGGGACTGCTCCTGGCCCTTTCCCTGGCCCTGCACCTGGCCCTAGCCCTGGCCCTGCACCTGGCCCTGGCCATGCACCTGGCCCTGGCCCTGCACCTGGCCCTGACCCTGACACTGCACCTGGCCCTGGCCCTGTACCTGGCCATGCCCCTGGCCCTGAACCTGGCCCTGGCCCTGCACATGGCCCTGGCCCTTGCCCTGCACCTGGTCCCTTCCCTGGCCCTGGCCCTGTACCTGGCCCTGGCCCTGCACCTGGGCCTGGCCCTGTACCTGGCCCTGGCCCTGACCCTGGCCCTGAACCTGGCCCTGGCCCTGTACCTGGCCGTGACCCTGACCCTCTACCTGGCCATGACCCTGCACCTGGCCCTGGCCCTGGTCCTGCACCTGCACCTGGCCCTGGCCCTGCCCCTGGACCTTGCCCTGGCCCAGCACCTGGCCCTGGCACTAGACATGCACTTGGCCTTGGTCCTGTCCCTGGCCCTGTCCCTGGCCCTAGCCCTTGCCCTGCACCTGGCCCTGGCCCAGGCCCTGCACCTGAACATGGCCCTGGCCCTGACACTGCACCTGGCCTTGGCTCTGGCCCTCTACCTGGTCCTGGCCCTTCACGTGGCCATTACACTGGCCTTGTCCTGGGCTTGCATTGGCCCTGCACTTGGCCTTGACCCTGGCCCTGCATCTGGCCCTGGCCCTGGCCCTGCACCTGGCCCCTTCCCTTGCCCTAGCCCTGGCCTTGAACCTAGCCCTGCCCCTGGCCCTAGCCCTGGCCCTGCACCTGGCCCTGGCCCTGCACCTGGCCCTGGCCCTGACCCTGACCCTGCACCTGGCCCTGGCCCTGTACCTGGTTGTGACCCTGACCCTATACCTGGCCATGGCCCTGCACCTGTCCCTGGCCCTGCAACTGGCCCTGGCCCTGGCCTTGCACCTGGCCCTGGCCCTCTACCTGGCCATTACCCTGGCCCAGCACCTGGCCCTGGCACTTGACCTGCACCTGGCCTTGGCCCATTCCCTGGCCCTGCCCCTGGCACTAGCCCTGGCCCTGCACCTGGTCCTGGCCCTGCACCTGGCCCTGGCCCTGTACCTGGCCCTGCACCTGGCCCTGGCCCTGTACCTGGCCGTGACCCTGACCCTCTAACTGGCCATGGCCATGCACCTGGCCCTGGCCCTGGCCCTGCATCTGGCCCTGGTCCTGGCCCTGCACCTGGCCCCTTCCCTGCCCCTGCCCCTGGCCCTAGCCCTGGCCCTAGCCCTGGCCCTGCACCTGCCCTGGCCCTGACCCTGACCCTCTACCTGTCCCTGGCCCTGCACCTGGCCCTGTCCCTGGCCTTGCACTTGGCCCTGGCCCTCTACCTGGCCATTACCCTGCCCCTGGCCCTGGCCCTGGCCTGGATCCACAATGTTGGTTTTAAATTGTCTCTTATGATTTCTTTCTTTCTTCCTTTCTTTCTTCCTTCCTTCCTTTCTTTCTTTCTTTAAATCAATGTTGATATCGATTTGTTATCTCTCTAGGGGTTAATTATGAGAAATTATCTCTTTATTCATTCATTTTTTTGTTCATATCTATGGTTAAGAACTCAATCACCTTTCACTATTGAGCAATCATTTAGGCTTCATGCATAAAACACCATTCACTGGTTTAAAGTATGTTGATTTAATTATGAAAATCTGTCATTATATATTCAGTGATCACTGGAGTATTGAGCCACCTTAGGGGTGTCCATCCTGCCAGACCATCACATCTTCGAATACTACACTTACTTCCTTAACTGTTAAGCTAGGAAATTAAATGATAATTCATCACTTAATTAATGAATTTAAAACACAGGTAATGTTATGGACCATAAGTCCCTTTTGGAGTCAGATTTTAGGAGTTGATGTAACATCATCTCATTACTTCATCATTTAGCTATATAAAGAGATCTTTACATCAGCGATATGTTTAGGATTTTGGTCAGTGTTAATATAAAATGCCTACTAATTTATTATCAATTTAAATTATTATCAATTTAATTTATTATCAATTTAATTTTGGCACTGGTCCTGGCCCTGGCCCTGGTTCTGGCCCTGGCAATGCACCTGGCCATGACCCTGACCCTCTACCTGGCCATGGCCCTGCACCTGGCCCTGGCCCTTGCCCTGCACCTGGACCTTGCCCTGGCCTTGCACCTGTCCCTGACCCTGCACCTGGCCTTGACCCTCGTCCAGCACCTGGCCCTGGCACTAGTCCTGCCCCAGGCCTTGGCCATGGCCCTGCAAATGGCCTTGGCCATGGCCTTGGTCCTGGCCCTGGCCCTGGCCCTGCACCTGGCCCTGGGCCTGCACCTGGCCCTGGCCCTGCACCTGGCCCTGGCCCTTGCCCTGCACCTGGACCTTGCCCTGGCCTTGCACCTGTCCCTGACCCTGCACCTGGCCTTGACCCTCGTCCAGCACCTGGCCCTGGCACTAGTCCTTCCCCAGCCCTTGGCCATGGCCCTGCACCTGTCCTTGGCCCAGGCCCTGGACCTGCACTTGGCCTTGGCACTTGCCCTGCACCTGGCCCTGCAACTGGCCCTGCATCTGGCCCTGGACCTTAACCTGGCCCTGGCCCTGGGCCTGGCCCTGCACCTGGCCCTGGGCCTGCACCTGGCCCTGGCCCTGCACCTGGCCCTGGCCGTGGCCCTGACCCTGCACCTGGTCCTCACCCTGGCCCTGCATCTGGCCCGGGCCCTGCATGTGGCCCTGCTTGGCCCTACACGTGTCCCTGGCCCTGAACCTGGCCCTGCCCCTGGCCCTACCACTGGCCCTGCACCTGCCTCTGGCCGTGACCCTGACACTGACCCTGGCCATGCACCTGGCCCTGGCCCCGTACCTGGCAATGACCCTGACCATCTACCTGGGCATGGCCCTGCTCCTGGCCCTGGCCCTGCACCTAGCACTGGCCCTGGCCTTTCACCTGGCCCTGACCCTGCACCAAGCCATGACCCTTCCCAGCTACTGGCCCTGGCACTAGCCCTGCACCTGGCCTTGGCCCTGGCCCTGTCCCTGCACTTGACCCTGGCCCTGCACCTGGCCCTGGCCCTGCATCTGACCCTGGCCCTGCACCTGGCCCTGGTCCTGGCCCTGTACCTGTCCCTGGCCCTGGCCCTGCACCTGGCCCTGGCCCTGGCCCTGCATCTGACCCTGGCCCTGCACCTGGCCCTGGCCCTGGACCTGCATCTGACCCTGGCCCTGCTCCTGGCCCTGGGCCTGCACCTGGCCCTGACCCTGCACCTGGCCCTGGCCGTGGCCCTGACCCTGCACCTGGTCCTGTCCCTGTCCCTGCACCTGGCCCTGGCCCTGCATGTGTCCCTGCTTGGCCCTACACCTGTCCCTGGCTCTGGCCCTCTACCTGGCCCTGGCACTGAACATGGTCCTGCCCCTGGCCCTACTCCTGGCCCTGCACCTGGCTCTGGCCCTGACACTGACACTGACCCTGGCCCTGCACCTGGCCCTGGCCCTGCACCTGTCCCTGGCCCTGGCCCTGCACCTGGCCCTGGCTCTGGCCCTCTACATGGCCCTGGCCATTCACTTGGCCATGACACTGGCCCTGTCCTGGGCCTGCTCTGGCCCTACACTTGGCCTTGGCCCTGGCCCTGCATCTGGCCCTGGCCCTGGGACTGCTCCTGGCCCTTTCCCTGGCCCTGCACCTGGCCCTAGCCCTGGCCCTGCACCTGGCCCTGGCCATGCACCTGGCCCTGGCCCTGCACCTGGCCCTGACCCTGACACTGCACCTGGCCCTGGCCCTGTACCTGGCCATGCCCCTGGCCCTGAACCTGGCCCTGGCCCTGCACATGGCCCTGGCCCTTGCCCTGCACCTGGTCCCTTCCCTGGCCCTGGCCCTGTACCTGGCCCTGGCCCTGCACCTGGGCCTGGCCCTGTACCTGGCCCTGGCCCTGACCCTGGCCCTGAACCTGGCCCTGGCCCTGTACCTGGCCGTGACCCTGACCCTCTACCTGGCCATGACCCTGCACCTGGCCCTGGCCCTGGTCCTGCACCTGCACCTGGCCCTGGCCCTGCCCCTGGACCTTGCCCTGGCCCAGCACCTGGCCCTGGCACTAGACATGCACTTGGCCTTGGTCCTGTCCCTGGCCCTGTCCCTGGCCCTAGCCCTTGCCCTGCACCTGGCCCTGGCCCAGGCCCTGCACCTGAACATGGCCCTGGCCCTGACACTGCACCTGGCCTTGGCTCTGGCCCTCTACCTGGTCCTGGCCCTTCACGTGGCCATTACACTGGCCTTGTCCTGGGCTTGCATTGGCCCTGCACTTGGCCTTGACCCTGGCCCTGCATCTGGCCCTGGCCCTGGCCCTGCACCTGGCCCCTTCCCTTGCCCTAGCCCTGGCCTTGAACCTAGCCCTGCCCCTGGCCCTAGCCCTGGCCCTGCACCTGGCCCTGGCCCTGCACCTGGCCCTGGCCCTGACCCTGACCCTGCACCTGGCCCTGGCCCTGTACCTGGTTGTGACCCTGACCCTATACCTGGCCATGGCCCTGCACCTGTCCCTGGCCCTGCAACTGGCCCTGGCCCTGGCCTTGCACCTGGCCCTGGCCCTCTACCTGGCCATTACCCTGGCCCAGCACCTGGCCCTGGCACTTGACCTGCACCTGGCCTTGGCCCATTCCCTGGCCCTGCCCCTGGCACTAGCCCTGGCCCTGCACCTGGTCCTGGCCCTGCACCTGGCCCTGGCCCTGTACCTGGCCCTGCACCTGGCCCTGGCCCTGTACCTGGCCGTGACCCTGACCCTCTAACTGGCCATGGCCATGCACCTGGCCCTGGCCCTGGCCCTGCATCTGGCCCTGGTCCTGGCCCTGCACCTGGCCCCTTCCCTGCCCCTGCCCCTGGCCCTAGCCCTGGCCCTAGCCCTGGCCCTGCACCTGCCCTGGCCCTGACCCTGACCCTCTACCTGTCCCTGGCCCTGCACCTGGCCCTGTCCCTGGCCTTGCACTTGGCCCTGGCCCTCTACCTGGCCATTACCCTGCCCCTGGCCCTGGCCCTGGCCTGGATCCACAATGTTGGTTTTAAATTGTCTCTTATGATTTCTTTCTTTCTTCCTTTCTTTCTTCCTTCCTTCCTTTCTTTCTTTCTTTAAATCAATGTTGATATCGATTTGTTATCTCTCTAGGGGTTAATTATGAGAAATTATCTCTTTATTCATTCATTTTTTTGTTCATATCTATGGTTAAGAACTCAATCACCTTTCACTATTGAGCAATCATTTAGGCTTCATGCATAAAACACCATTCACTGGTTTAAAGTATGTTGATTTAATTATGAAAATCTGTCATTATATATTCAGTGATCACTGGAGTATTGAGCCACCTTAGGGGTGTCCATCCTGCCAGACCATCACATCTTCGAATACTACACTTACTTCCTTAACTGTTAAGCTAGGAAATTAAATGATAATTCATCACTTAATTAATGAATTTAAAACACAGGTAATGTTATGGACCATAAGTCCCTTTTGGAGTCAGATTTTAGGAGTTGATGTAACATCATCTCATTACTTCATCATTTAGCTATATAAAGAGATCTTTACATCAGCGATATGTTTAGGATTTTGGTCAGTGTTAATATAAAATGCCTACTAATTTATTATCAATTTAAATTATTATCAATTTAATTTATTATCAATTTAATTTTGGCACTGGTCCTGGCCCTGGCCCTGGTTCTGGCCCTGGCAATGCACCTGGCCATGACCCTGACCCTCTACCTGGCCATGGCCCTGCACCTGGCCCTGGCCCTTGCCCTGCACCTGGACCTTGCCCTGGCCTTGCACCTGTCCCTGACCGTGCACCTGGCCTTGACCCTCGTTCAGCACCTGGCCCTGGCACTAGTCCTGCCCCAGGCCTTGGCCATGGCCCTGCACCTGGCCCTGGCCCTGCACCTGGCCCTGGCCCTGCACCTGGCCCTGGCCCTGGGCCTGCACCTGGCCCTGGCCCTGCACCTGGCCCTGGCCGTGGCCCTGACCCTGCACCTGGTCCTGGCCCTGTCCCTGCACCTGGCCCTGGCCCTGCATGTGGCCCTGCTTGGCCCTACACCTGTCCCTGGCTCTGGCCCTCTACCTGGCCCTGGCACTGAACATGGTCCTGCCCCTGGCCCTACTCCTGGCCCTGCACCTGGCTCTGGCCCTGACACTGACACTGACCCCGGCCCTGCACCTGGCCCTGGCCCTGCACCTGTCCCTGTCCCTGGCCCTGCACCTGGCCCTGGCTCTGGCCCTCTACCTGGCCCTGGCCATTCACTTGGCCATGACACTGGCCCTGTCCTGGGCCTGCTCTGGCCCTGCACTTGGCCTTGGCCCTGGCCCTGCATCTGGCCCTGGCCCTGGGCCTGCTCCTGGCCCTTTCCCTGGCCCTGGCCCTGAACCTGGCCCTGCACCTGGCCCTAGCCCTGGCCCTGCACCTGGCCCTGGCCCTGCACCTGGCCCTGACCCTGACACTGCACCTGGCCCTGGCCCTGTACCTGGCCATGACCCTGGCCCTGAACCTGGCCCTGGCCCTGCACATGGCCCTGGCCCTTGCCCTGCACCTGGTCCCTTCCCTGGCCCTGGCCCTGTACCTGGCCCTGGCCCTGCACCTGGGCCTGGCCCTGTACCTGGCCCTGGCCCTGACCCTGACCCTGGCCCTGAACCTGGCCCTGGCCCTGCCCCTGGACCTTGCCCTGGCCCTGCACCTGGCCCTGGCCCTGTACCTGGCCCTGGCCCTGGCCCAGCACGTGGCCCTGGCTCTGGCCCTCTACCTGGCCCTGGCCCTTCACTTGGCCATGACACTGGCCCTATCCTGGGCCTGCTCTGGCCCTGCACTTGGCCTTGGCCCTGGCCCTGCATCTGGCCCTGGCCCTGGGCCTGCTCCTGGCCCTTTCCCTGGCCCTGGCCCTGAACCTGGCCCTGCACCTGGCCCTAGCCCTGGCCCTGCACCTGGCCCTGGCCCTGCACCTGGCCCTGACCCTGACACTGCACCTGGCCCTGGCCCTGTACCTGGCCATGACCCTGGCCCTGAACCTGGCCCTGGCCCTGCACATGGCCCTGGCCCTGGCCTTGCACGTGGCCCTGGCCCTCTACCTGGCCATTACCCTGCCCCTGGCCCTGGCCCTGGCCTGGATCCACAATGTTGGTTTTAAATTGTCTCTTATGATTTCTTTCTTTCTTCCTTTCTTTCTTCCTTCCTTCCTTTCTTTCTTTCTTTAAATCAATGTTGATATCGATTTGTTATCTCTCTAGGGGTTAATTATGAGAAATTATCTCTTTATTCATTCATTTTTTTGTTCATATCTATGGTTAAGAACTCAATCACCTTTCACTATTGAGCAATCATTTAGGCTTCATGCATAAAACACCATTCACTGGTTTAAAGTATGTTGATTTAATTATGAAAATCTGTCATTATATATTCAGTGATCACTGGAGTATTGAGCCACCTTAGGGGTGTCCATCCTGCCAGACCATCACATCTTCGAATACTACACTTACTTCCTTAACTGTTAAGCTAGGAAATTAAATGATAATTCATCACTTAATTAATGAATTTAAAACACAGGTAATGTTATGGACCATAAGTCCCTTTTGGAGTCAGATTTTAGGAGTTGATGTAACATCATCTCATTACTTCATCATTTAGCTATATAAAGAGATCTTTACATCAGCGATATGTTTAGGATTTTGGTCAGTGTTAATATAAAATGCCTACTAATTTATTATCAATTTAAATTATTATCAATTTAATTTATTATCAATTTAATTTTGGCACTGGTCCTGGCCCTGGCCCTGGTTCTGGCCCTGGCAATGCACCTGGCCATGACCCTGACCCTCTACCTGGCCATGGCCCTGCACCTGGCCCTGGCCCTTGCCCTGCACCTGGACCTTGCCCTGGCCTTGCACCTGTCCCTGACCCTGCACCTGGCCTTGACCCTCGTCCAGCACCTGGCCCTGGCACTAGTCCTGCCCCAGGCCTTGGCCATGGCCCTGCAAATGGCCTTGGCCATGGCCTTGGTCCTGGCCCTGGCCCTGGCCCTGCACCTGGCCCTGGGCCTGCACCTGGCCCTGGCCCTGCACCTGGCCCTGGCCCTTGCCCTGCACCTGGACCTTGCCCTGGCCTTGCACCTGTCCCTGACCCTGCACCTGGCCTTGACCCTCGTCCAGCACCTGGCCCTGGCACTAGTCCTTCCCCAGCCCTTGGCCATGGCCCTGCACCTGTCCTTGGCCCAGGCCCTGGACCTGCACTTGGCCTTGGCACTTGCCCTGCACCTGGCCCTGCAACTGGCCCTGCATCTGGCCCTGGACCTTAACCTGGCCCTGGCCCTGGGCCTGGCCCTGCACCTGGCCCTGGGCCTGCACCTGGCCCTGGCCCTGCACCTGGCCCTGGCCGTGGCCCTGACCCTGCACCTGGTCCTCACCCTGGCCCTGCATCTGGCCCGGGCCCTGCATGTGGCCCTGCTTGGCCCTACACGTGTCCCTGGCCCTGAACCTGGCCCTGCCCCTGGCCCTACCACTGGCCCTGCACCTGCCTCTGGCCGTGACCCTGACACTGACCCTGGCCATGCACCTGGCCCTGGCCCCGTACCTGGCAATGACCCTGACCATCTACCTGGGCATGGCCCTGCTCCTGGCCCTGGCCCTGCACCTAGCACTGGCCCTGGCCTTTCACCTGGCCCTGACCCTGCACCAAGCCATGACCCTTCCCAGCTACTGGCCCTGGCACTAGCCCTGCACCTGGCCTTGGCCCTGGCCCTGTCCCTGCACTTGACCCTGGCCCTGCACCTGGCCCTGGCCCTGCATCTGACCCTGGCCCTGCACCTGGCCCTGGTCCTGGCCCTGTACCTGTCCCTGGCCCTGGCCCTGCACCTGGCCCTGGCCCTGTGCCCTGCATCTGACCCTGGCCCTGCACCTGGCCCTGGCCCTGGACCTGCATCTGACCCTGGCCCTGCTCCTGGCCCTGGGCCTGCACCTGGCCCTGACCCTGCACCTGGCCCTGGCCGTGGCCCTGACCCTGCACCTGGTCCTGTCCCTGTCCCTGCACCTGGCCCTGGCCCTGCATGTGTCCCTGCTTGGCCCTACACCTGTCCCTGGCTCTGGCCCTCTACCTGGCCCTGGCACTGAACATGGTCCTGCCCCTGGCCCTACTCCTGGCCCTGCACCTGGCTCTGGCCCTGACACTGACACTGACCCTGGCCCTGCACCTGGCCCTGGCCCTGCACCTGTCCCTGGCCCTGGCCCTGCACCTGGCCCTGGCTCTGGCCCTCTACATGGCCCTGGCCATTCACTTGGCCATGACACTGGCCCTGTCCTGGGCCTGCTCTGGCCCTACACTTGGCCTTGGCCCTGGCCCTGCATCTGGCCCTGGCCCTGGGACTGCTCCTGGCCCTTTCCCTGGCCCTGCACCTGGCCCTAGCCCTGGCCCTGCACCTGGCCCTGGCCATGCACCTGGCCCTGGCCCTGCACCTGGCCCTGACCCTGACACTGCACCTGGCCCTGGCCCTGTACCTGGCCATGCCCCTGGCCCTGAACCTGGCCCTGGCCCTGCACATGGCCCTGGCCCTTGCCCTGCACCTGGTCCCTTCCCTGGCCCTGGCCCTGTACCTGGCCCTGGCCCTGCACCTGGGCCTGGCCCTGTACCTGGCCCTGGCCCTGACCCTGGCCCTGAACCTGGCCCTGGCCCTGTACCTGGCCGTGACCCTGACCCTCTACCTGGCCATGACCCTGCACCTGGCCCTGGCCCTGGTCCTGCACCTGCACCTGGCCCTGGCCCTGCCCCTGGACCTTGCCCTGGCCCAGCACCTGGCCCTGGCACTAGACATGCACTTGGCCTTGGTCCTGTCCCTGGCCCTGTCCCTGGCCCTAGCCCTTGCCCTGCACCTGGCCCTGGCCCAGGCCCTGCACCTGAACATGGCCCTGGCCCTGACACTGCACCTGGCCTTGGCTCTGGCCCTCTACCTGGTCCTGGCCCTTCACGTGGCCATGACACTGGCCTTGTCCTGGGCTTGCATTGGCCCTGCACTTGGCCTTGACCCTGGCCCTGCATCTGGCCCTGGCCCTGGCCCTGCACCTGGCCCCTTCCCTTGCCCTAGCCCTGGCCTTGAACCTAGCCCTGCCCCTGGCCCTAGCCCTGGCCCTGCACCTGGCCCTGGCCCTGCACCTGGCCCTGGCCCTGACCCTGACCCTGCACCTGGCCCTGGCCCTGTACCTGGTTGTGACCCTGACCCTATACCTGGCCATGGCCCTGCACCTGTCCCTGGCCCTGCAACTGGCCCTGGCCCTGGCCTTGCACCTGGCCCTGGCCCTCTACCTGGCCATTACCCTGGCCCAGCACCTGGCCCTGGCACTTGACCTGCACCTGGCCTTGGCCCATTCCCTGGCCCTGCCCCTGGCACTAGCCCTGGCCCTGCACCTGGTCCTGGCCCTGCACCTGGCCCTGGCCCTGTACCTGGCCCTGCACCTGGCCCTGGCCCTGTACCTGGCCGTGACCCTGACCCTCTAACTGGCCATGGCCATGCACCTGGCCCTGGCCCTGGCCCTGCATCTGGCCCTGGTCCTGGCCCTGCACCTGGCCCCTTCCCTGCCCCTGCCCCTGGCCCTAGCCCTGGCCCTAGCCCTGGCCCTGCACCTGCCCTGGCCCTGACCCTGACCCTCTACCTGTCCCTGGCCCTGCACCTGGCCCTGTCCCTGGCCTTGCACTTGGCCCTGGCCCTCTACCTGGCCATTACCCTGCCCCTGGCCCTGGCCCTGGCCTGGATCCACAATGTTGGTTTTAAATTGTCTCTTATGATTTCTTTCTTTCTTCCTTTCTTTCTTCCTTCCTTCCTTTCTTTCTTTCTTTAAATCAATGTTGATATCGATTTGTTATCTCTCTAGGGGTTAATTATGAGAAATTATCTCTTTATTCATTCATTTTTTTGTTCATATCTATGGTTAAGAACTCAATCACCTTTCACTATTGAGCAATCATTTAGGCTTCATGCATAAAACACCATTCACTGGTTTAAAGTATGTTGATTTAATTATGAAAATCTGTCATTATATATTCAGTGATCACTGGAGTATTGAGCCACCTTAGGGGTGTCCATCCTGCCAGACCATCACATCTTCGAATACTACACTTACTTCCTTAACTGTTAAGCTAGGAAATTAAATGATAATTCATCACTTAATTAATGAATTTAAAACACAGGTAATGTTATGGACCATAAGTCCCTTTTGGAGTCAGATTTTAGGAGTTGATGTAACATCATCTCATTACTTCATCATTTAGCTATATAAAGAGATCTTTACATCAGCGATATGTTTAGGATTTTGGTCAGTGTTAATATAAAATGCCTACTAATTTATTATCAATTTAAATTATTATCAATTTAATTTATTATCAATTTAATTTTGGCACTGGTCCTGGCCCTGGCCCTGGTTCTGGCCCTGGCAATGCACCTGGCCATGACCCTGACCCTCTACCTGGCCATGGCCCTGCACCTGGCCCTGGCCCTTGCCCTGCACCTGGACCTTGCCCTGGCCTTGCACCTGTCCCTGACCCTGCACCTGGCCTTGACCCTCGTCCAGCACCTGGCCCTGGCACTAGTCCTGCCCCAGGCCTTGGCCATGGCCCTGCAAATGGCCTTGGCCATGGCCTTGGTCCTGGCCCTGGCCCTGGCCCTGCACCTGGCCCTGGGCCTGCACCTGGCCCTGGCCCTGCACCTGGCCCTGGCCCTTGCCCTGCACCTGGACCTTGCCCTGGCCTTGCACCTGTCCCTGACCCTGCACCTGGCCTTGACCCTCGTCCAGCACCTGGCCCTGGCACTAGTCCTTCCCCAGCCCTTGGCCATGGCCCTGCACCTGTCCTTGGCCCAGGCCCTGGACCTGCACTTGGCCTTGGCACTTGCCCTGCACCTGGCCCTGCAACTGGCCCTGCATCTGGCCCTGGACCTTAACCTGGCCCTGGCCCTGGGCCTGGCCCTGCACCTGGCCCTGGGCCTGCACCTGGCCCTGGCCCTGCACCTGGCCCTGGCCGTGGCCCTGACCCTGCACCTGGTCCTCACCCTGGCCCTGCATCTGGCCCGGGCCCTGCATGTGGCCCTGCTTGGCCCTACACGTGTCCCTGGCCCTGAACCTGGCCCTGCCCCTGGCCCTACCACTGGCCCTGCACCTGCCTCTGGCCGTGACCCTGACACTGACCCTGGCCATGCACCTGGCCCTGGCCCCGTACCTGGCAATGACCCTGACCATCTACCTGGGCATGGCCCTGCTCCTGGCCCTGGCCCTGCACCTAGCACTGGCCCTGGCCTTTCACCTGGCCCTGACCCTGCACCAAGCCATGACCCTTCCCAGCTACTGGCCCTGGCACTAGCCCTGCACCTGGCCTTGGCCCTGGCCCTGTCCCTGCACTTGACCCTGGCCCTGCACCTGGCCCTGGCCCTGCATCTGACCCTGGCCCTGCACCTGGCCCTGGTCCTGGCCCTGTACCTGTCCCTGGCCCTGGCCCTGCACCTGGCCCTGGCCCTGGCCCTGCATCTGACCCTGGCCCTGCACCTGGCCCTGGCCCTGGACCTGCATCTGACCCTGGCCCTGCTCCTGGCCCTGGGCCTGCACCTGGCCCTGACCCTGCACCTGGCCCTGGCCGTGGCCCTGACCCTGCACCTGGTCCTGTCCCTGTCCCTGCACCTGGCCCTGGCCCTGCATGTGTCCCTGCTTGGCCCTACACCTGTCCCTGGCTCTGGCCCTCTACCTGGCCCTGGCACTGAACATGGTCCTGCCCCTGGCCCTACTCCTGGCCCTGCACCTGGCTCTGGCCCTGACACTGACACTGACCCTGGCCCTGCACCTGGCCCTGGCCCTGCACCTGTCCCTGGCCCTGGCCCTGCACCTGGCCCTGGCTCTGGCCCTCTACATGGCCCTGGCCATTCACTTGGCCATGACACTGGCCCTGTCCTGGGCCTGCTCTGGCCCTACACTTGGCCTTGGCCCTGGCCCTGCATCTGGCCCTGGCCCTGGGACTGCTCCTGGCCCTCTTCCCTGGCCCTGCACCTGGCCCTAGCCCTGGCCCTGCACCTGGCCCTGGCCATGCACCTGGCCCTGGCCCTGCACCTGGCCCTGACCCTGACACTGCACCTGGCCCTGGCCCTGTACCTGGCCATGCCCCTGGCCCTGAACCTGGCCCTGGCCCTGCACATGGCCCTGGCCCTTGCCCTGCACCTGGTCCCTTCCCTGGCCCTGGCCCTGTACCTGGCCCTGGCCCTGCACCTGGGCCTGGCCCTGTACCTGGCCCTGGCCCTGACCCTGGCCCTGAACCTGGCCCTGGCCCTGTACCTGGCCGTGACCCTGACCCTCTACCTGGCCATGACCCTGCACCTGGCCCTGGCCCTGGTCCTGCACCTGCACCTGGCCCTGGCCCTGCCCCTGGACCTTGCCCTGGCCCAGCACCTGGCCCTGGCACTAGACATGCACTTGGCCTTGGTCCTGTCCCTGGCCCTGTCCCTGGCCCTAGCCCTTGCCCTGCACCTGGCCCTGGCCCAGGCCCTGCACCTGAACATGGCCCTGGCCCTGACACTGCACCTGGCCTTGGCTCTGGCCCTCTACCTGGTCCTGGCCCTTCACGTGGCCATGACACTGGCCTTGTCCTGGGCTTGCATTGGCCCTGCACTTGGCCTTGACCCTGGCCCTGCATCTGGCCCTGGCCCTGGCCCTGCACCTGGCCCCTTCCCTTGCCCTAGCCCTGGCCTTGAACCTAGCCCTGCCCCTGGCCCTAGCCCTGGCCCTGCACCTGGCCCTGGCCCTGCACCTGGCCCTGGCCCTGACCCTGACCCTGCACCTGGCCCTGGCCCTGTACCTGGTTGTGACCCTGACCCTATACCTGGCCATGGCCCTGCACCTGTCCCTGGCCCTGCAACTGGCCCTGGCCCTGGCCTTGCACCTGGCCCTGGCCCTCTACCTGGCCATTACCCTGGCCCAGCACCTGGCCCTGGCACTTGACCTGCACCTGGCCTTGGCCCATTCCCTGGCCCTGCCCCTGGCACTAGCCCTGGCCCTGCACCTGGTCCTGGCCCTGCACCTGGCCCTGGCCCTGTACCTGGCCCTGCACCTGGCCCTGGCCCTGTACCTGGCCGTGACCCTGACCCTCTAACTGGCCATGGCCATGCACCTGGCCCTGGCCCTGGCCCTGCATCTGGCCCTGGTCCTGGCCCTGCACCTGGCCCCTTCCCTGCCCCTGCCCCTGGCCCTAGCCCTGGCCCTAGCCCTGGCCCTGCACCTGCCCTGGCCCTGACCCTGACCCTCTACCTGTCCCTGGCCCTGCACCTGGCCCTGTCCCTGGCCTTGCACTTGGCCCTGGCCCTCTACCTGGCCATTACCCTGCCCCTGGCCCTGGCCCTGGCCCTGGCCTGGATCCACAATGTTGGTTTTAAATTGTCTCTTATGATTTCTTTCTTTCTTCCTTTCTTTCTTCCTTCCTTCCTTTCTTTCTTTCTTTAAATCAATGTTGATATCGATTTGTTATCTCTCTAGGGGTTAATTATGAGAAATTATCTCTTTATTCATTCATTTTTTTGTTCATATCTATGGTTAAGAACTCAATCACCTTTCACTATTGAGCAATCATTTAGGCTTCATGCATAAAACACCATTCACTGGTTTAAAGTATGTTGATTTAATTATGAAAATCTGTCATTATATATTCAGTGATCACTGGAGTATTGAGCCACCTTAGGGGTGTCCATCCTGCCAGACCATCACATCTTCGAATACTACACTTACTTCCTTAACTGTTAAGCTAGGAAATTAAATGATAATTCATCACTTAATTAATGAATTTAAAACACAGGTAATGTTATGGACCATAAGTCCCTTTTGGAGTCAGATTTTAGGAGTTGATGTAACATCATCTCATTACTTCATCATTTAGCTATATAAAGAGATCTTTACATCAGCGATATGTTTAGGATTTTGGTCAGTGTTAATATAAAATGCCTACTAATTTATTATCAATTTAAATTATTATCAATTTAATTTATTATCAATTTAATTTTGGCACTGGTCCTGGCCCTGGCCCTGGTTCTGGCCCTGGCAATGCACCTGGCCATGACCCTGACCCTCTACCTGGCCATGGCCCTGCACCTGGCCCTGGCCCTTGCCCTGCACCTGGACCTTGCCCTGGCCTTGCACCTGTCCCTGACCGTGCACCTGGCCTTGACCCTCGTTCAGCACCTGGCCCTGGCACTAGTCCTGCCCCAGGCCTTGGCCCTGGGCCTGCACCTGGCCCTGGCCCTGCACCTGGCCCTGGCCGTGGCCCTGACCCTGCACCTGGTCCTGGCCCTGTCCCTGCACCTGGCCCTGGCCCTGCATGTGGCCCTGCTTGGCCCTACACCTGTCCCTGGCTCTGGCCCTCTACCTGGCCCTGGCACTGAACATGGTCCTGCCCCTGGCCCTACTCCTGGCCCTGCACCTGGCTCTGGCCCTGACACTGACACTGACCCCGGCCCTGCACCTGGCCCTGGCCCTGCACCTGTCCCTGTCCCTGGCCCTGCACCTGGCCCTGGCTCTGGCCCTCTACCTGGCCCTGGCCATTCACTTGGCCATGACACTGGCCCTGTCCTGGGCCTGCTCTGGCCCTGCACTTGGCCTTGGCCCTGGCCCTGCATCTGGCCCTGGCCCTGGGCCTGCTCCTGGCCCTTTCCCTGGCCCTGGCCCTGAACCTGGCCCTGCACCTGGCCCTAGCCCTGGCCCTGCACCTGGCCCTGGCCCTGCACCTGGCCCTGACCCTGACACTGCACCTGGCCCTGGCCCTGTACCTGGCCATGACCCTGGCCCTGAACCTGGCCCTGGCCCTGCACATGGCCCTGGCCCTTGCCCTGCACCTGGTCCCTCTCCCTGGCCCTGGCCCTGTACCTGGCCCTGGCCCTGCACCTGGGCCTGGCCCTCCTGTACCTGGCCCTGGCCCTGACCCTGACCCTGGCCCTGAACCTGGCCCTGGCCCTGCCCCTGGACCTTGCCCTGGCCCTGCACCTGGCCCTGGCCCTGCTACCTGGCCCTGGCCCTGGCCCAGCACGTGGCCCTGGCTCTGGCCCTCTACCTGGCCCTGGCCCTTCACTTGGCCATGACACTGGCCCTATCCTGGGCCTGCTCTGGCCCTGCACTTGGCCTTGGCCCTGGCCCTGCATCTGGCCCTGGCCCTGGGCCTGCTCCTGGCCCTTTCCCTGGCCCTGGCCCTGAACCTGGCCCTGCACCTGGCCCTAGCCCTGGCCCTGCACCTGGCCCTGGCCCTGCACCTGGCCCTGACCCTGACACTGCACCTGGCCCTGGCCCTGTACCTGGCCATGACCCTGGCCCTGAACCTGGCCCTGGCCCTGCACATGGCCCTGGCCCTGGCCTTGCACGTGGCCCTGGCCCTCTACCTGGCCATTACCCTGCCCCTGGCCCTGGCCCTGGCCTGGATCCACAATGTTGGTTTTAAATTGTCTCTTATGATTTCTTTCTTTCTTCCTTTCTTTCTTCCTTCCTTCCTTTCTTTCTTTCTTTAAATCAATGTTGATATCGATTTGTTATCTCTCTAGGGGTTAATTATGAGAAATTATCTCTTTATTCATTCATTTTTTTGTTCATATCTATGGTTAAGAACTCAATCACCTTTCACTATTGAGCAATCATTTAGGCTTCATGCATAAAACACCATTCACTGGTTTAAAGTATGTTGATTTAATTATGAAAATCTGTCATTATATATTCAGTGATCACTGGAGTATTGAGCCACCTTAGGGGTGTCCATCCTGCCAGACCATCACATCTTCGAATACTACACTTACTTCCTTAACTGTTAAGCTAGGAAATTAAATGATAATTCATCACTTAATTAATGAATTTAAAACACAGGTAATGTTATGGACCATAAGTCCCTTTTGGAGTCAGATTTTAGGAGTTGATGTAACATCATCTCATTACTTCATCATTTAGCTATATAAAGAGATCTTTACATCAGCGATATGTTTAGGATTTTGGTCAGTGTTAATATAAAATGCCTACTAATTTATTATCAATTTAAATTATTATCAATTTAATTTATTATCAATTTAATTTTGGCACTGGTCCTGGCCCTGGCCCTGGTTCTGGCCCTGGCAATGCACCTGGCCATGACCCTGACCCTCTACCTGGCCATGGCCCTGCACCTGGCCCTGGCCCTTGCCCTGCACCTGGACCTTGCCCTGGCCTTGCACCTGTCCCTGACCCTGCACCTGGCCTTGACCCTCGTCCAGCACCTGGCCCTGGCACTAGTCCTGCCCCAGGCCTTGGCCATGGCCCTGCAAATGGCCTTGGCCATGGCCTTGGTCCTGGCCCTGGCCCTGGCCCTGCACCTGGCCCTGGGCCTGCACCTGGCCCTGGCCCTGCACCTGGCCCTGGCCCTTGCCCTGCACCTGGACCTTGCCCTGGCCTTGCACCTGTCCCTGACCCTGCACCTGGCCTTGACCCTCGTCCAGCACCTGGCCCTGGCACTAGTCCTTCCCCAGCCCTTGGCCATGGCCCTGCACCTGTCCTTGGCCCAGGCCCTGGACCTGCACTTGGCCTTGGCACTTGCCCTGCACCTGGCCCTGCAACTGGCCCTGCATCTGGCCCTGGACCTTAACCTGGCCCTGGCCCTGGGCCTGGCCCTGCACCTGGCCCTGGGCCTGCACCTGGCCCTGGCCCTGCACCTGGCCCTGGCCGTGGCCCTGACCCTGCACCTGGTCCTCACCCTGGCCCTGCATCTGGCCCGGGCCCTGCATGTGGCCCTGCTTGGCCCTACACGTGTCCCTGGCCCTGAACCTGGCCCTGCCCCTGGCCCTACCACTGGCCCTGCACCTGCCTCTGGCCGTGACCCTGACACTGACCCTGGCCATGCACCTGGCCCTGGCCCCGTCACCTGGCAATGACCCTGACCATCTACCTGGGCATGGCCCTGCTCCTGGCCCTGGCCCTGCACCTAGCACTGGCCCTGGCCTTTCACCTGGCCCTGACCCTGCACCAAGCCATGACCCTTCCCAGCTACTGGCCCTGGCACTAGCCCTGCACCTGGCCTTGGCCCTGGCCCTGTCCCTGCACTTGACCCTGGCCCTGCACCTGGCCCTGGCCCTGCATCTGACCCTGGCCCTGCACCTGGCCCTGGTCCTGGCCCTGTACCTGTCCCTGGCCCTGGCCCTGCACCTGGCCCTGGCCCTGGCCCTGCATCTGACCCTAGCCCTGCACCTGGCCCTGGCCCTGGACCTGCATCTGACCCTGGCCCTGCTCCTGGCCCTGGGCCTGCACCTGGCCCTGACCCTGCACCTGGCCCTGGCCGTGGCCCTGACCCTGCACCTGGTCCTGTCCCTGTCCCTGCACCTGGCCCTGGCCCTGCATGTGTCCCTGCTTGGCCCTACCACCTGTCCCTGGCTCTGGCCCTCTACCTGGCCCTGGCACTGAACATGGTCCTGCCCCTGGCCCTACCCCTGGCCCTGCACCTGGCTCTGGCCCTGACACTGACACTGACCCTGGCCCTGCACCTGGCCCTGGCCCTGCACCTGTCCCTGGCCCTGGCCCTGCACCTGGCCCTGGCTCTGGCCCTCTACATGGCCCTGGCCATTCACTTGGCCATGACACTGGCCCTGTCCTGGGCCTGCTCTGGCCCTACACTTGGCCTTGGCCCTGGCCCTGCATCTGGCCCTGGCCCTGGGACTGCTCCTGGCCCTTTCCCTGGCCCTGCACCTGGCCCTAGCCCTGGCCCTGCACCTGGCCCTGGCCATGCACCTGGCCCTGGCCCTGCACCTGGCCCTGACCCTGACACTGCACCTGGCCCTGGCCCTGTACCTGGCCATGCCCCTGGCCCTGAACCTGGCCCTGGCCCTGCACATGGCCCTGGCCCTTGCCCTGCACCTGGTCCCTTCCCTGGCCCTGGCCCTGTGCTGCCTGGCCCTGGCCCTGCACCTGGGCCTGGCCCTGTGCCTGGCCCTGGCCCTGACCCTGGCCCTGAACCTGGCCCTGGCCCTGTACCTGGCCGTGACCCTGACCCTCTACCTGGCCATGACCCTGCACCTGGCCCTGGCCCTGGTCCTGCACCTGCACCTGGCCCTGGCCCTGCCCCTGGACCTTGCCCTGGCCCAGCACCTGGCCCTGGCACTAGACATGCACTTGGCCTTGGTCCTGTCCCTGGCCCTGTCCCTGGCCCTAGCCCTTGCCCTGCACCTGGCCCTGGCCCAGGCCCTGCACCTGAACATGGCCCTGGCCCTGACACTGCACCTGGCCTTGGCTCTGGCCCTCTACCTGGTCCTGGCCCTTCACGTGGCCATGACACTGGCCTTGTCCTGGGCTTGCATTGGCCCTGCACTTGGCCTTGACCCTGGCCCTGCATCTGGCCCTGGCCCTGGCCCTGCACCTGGCCCCTTCCCCTTGCCCTAGCCCTGGCCTTGAACCTAGCCCTGCCCCTGGCCCTAGCCCTGGCCCTGCACCTGGCCCTGGCCCTGCACCTGGCCCTGGCCCTGACCCTGACCCTGCACCTGGCCCTGGCCCTGTACCTGGTTGTGACCCTGACCCTATACCTGGCCATGGCCCTGCACCTGTCCCTGGCCCTGCAACTGGCCCTGGCCCTGGCCTTGCACCTGGCCCTGGCCCTCTACCTGGCCATTACCCTGGCCCAGCACCTGGCCCTGGCACTTGACCTGCACCTGGCCTTGGCCCATTCCCTGGCCCTGCCCCTGGCACTAGCCCTGGCCCTGCACCTGGTCCTGGCCCTGCACCTGGCCCTGGCCCTGTACCTGGCCCTGCACCTGGCCCTGGCCCTGTACCTGGCCGTGACCCTGACCCTCTAACTGGCCATGGCCATGCACCTGGCCCTGGCCCTGGCCCTGCATCTGGCCCTGGTCCTGGCCCTGCACCTGGCCCCTTCCCTGCCCCTGCCCCTGGCCCTAGCCCTGGCCCTAGCCCTGGCCCTGCACCTGCCCTGGCCCTGACCCTGACCCTCTACCTGTCCCTGGCCCTGCACCTGGCCCTGTCCCTGGCCTTGCACTTGGCCCTGGCCCTCTACCTGGCCATTACCCTGCCCCTGGCCCTGGCCCTGGCCTGGATCCACAATGTTGGTTTTAAATTGTCTCTTATGATTTCTTTCTTTCTTCCTTTCTTTCTTCCTTCCTTCCTTTCTTTCTTTCTTTAAATCAATGTTGATATCGATTTGTTATCTCTCTAGGGGTTAATTATGAGAAATTATCTCTTTATTCATTCATTTTTTTGTTCATATCTATGGTTAAGAACTCAATCACCTTTCACTATTGAGCAATCATTTAGGCTTCATGCATAAAACACCATTCACTGGTTTAAAGTATGTTGATTTAATTATGAAAATCTGTCATTATATATTCAGTGATCACTGGAGTATTGAGCCACCTTAGGGGTGTCCATCCTGCCAGACCATCACATCTTCGAATACTACACTTACTTCCTTAACTGTTAAGCTAGGAAATTAAATGATAATTCATCACTTAATTAATGAATTTAAAACACAGGTAATGTTATGGACCATAAGTCCCTTTTGGAGTCAGATTTTAGGAGTTGATGTAACATCATCTCATTACTTCATCATTTAGCTATATAAAGAGATCTTTACATCAGCGATATGTTTAGGATTTTGGTCAGTGTTAATATAAAATGCCTACTAATTTATTATCAATTTAAATTATTATCAATTTAATTTATTATCAATTTAATTTTGGCACTGGTCCTGGCCCTGGCCCTGGTTCTGGCCCTGGCAATGCACCTGGCCATGACCCTGACCCTCTACCTGGCCATGGCCCTGCACCTGGCCCTGGCCCTTGCCCTGCACCTGGACCTTGCCCTGGCCTTGCACCTGTCCCTGACCGTGCACCTGGCCTTGACCCTCGTTCAGCACCTGGCCCTGGCACTAGTCCTGCCCCAGGCCTTGGCCATGGCCCTGCACCTGGCCCTGGCCCTGCACCTGGCCCTGGCCCTGCACCTGGCCCTGGCCCTGGGCCTGCACCTGGCCCTGGCCCTGCACCTGGCCCTGGCCGTGGCCCTGACCCTGCACCTGGTCCTGGCCCTGTCCCTGCACCTGGCCCTGGCCCTGCATGTGGCCCTGCTTGGCCCTACACCTGTCCCTGGCTCTGGCCCTCTACCTGGCCCTGGCACTGAACATGGTCCTGCCCCTGGCCCTACTCCTGGCCCTGCACCTGGCTCTGGCCCTGACACTGACACTGACCCCGGCCCTGCACCTGGCCCTGGCCCTGCACCTGTCCCTGTCCCTGGCCCTGCACCTGGCCCTGGCTCTGGCCCTCTACCTGGCCCTGGCCATTCACTTGGCCATGACACTGGCCCTGTCCTGGGCCTGCTCTGGCCCTGCACTTGGCCTTGGCCCTGGCCCTGCATCTGGCCCTGGCCCTGGGCCTGCTCCTGGCCCTCCTCCCTCCCTGGCCCTGGCCCTGAACCTGGCCCTGCACCTGGCCCTAGCCCTGGCCCTGCAACTGGCCCTGGCCCTGCACCTGGCCCTGACCCTGACACTGCACCTGGCCCTGGCCCTGTACCTGGCCATGACCCTGGCCCTGAACCTGGCCCTGGCCCTGCACATGGCCCTGGCCCTTGCCCTGCACCTGGTCCCTTCCCTGGCCCTGGCCCTGTACCTGGCCCTGGCCCTGCACCTGGGCCTGGCCCTGTACCTGGCCCTGGCCCTGACCCTGACCCTGGCCCTGAACCTGGCCCTGGCTCTGCCCCTGGACCTTGCCCTGGCCCTGCACCTGGCCCTGGCCCTGTACCTGGCCCTGGCCCTGGCCCAGCACGTGGCCCTGGCTCTGGCCCTCTACCTGGCCCTGGCCCTTCACTTGGCCATGACACTGGCCCTATCCTGGGCCTGCTCTGGCCCTGCACTTGGCCTTGGCCCTGGCCCTGCATCTGGCCCTGGCCCTGGGCCTGCTCCTGGCCCTTTCCCTGGCCCTGGCCCTGAACCTGGCCCTGCACCTGGCCCTAGCCCTGGCCCTGCACCTGGCCCTGGCCCTGCACCTGGCCCTGACCCTGACACTGCACCTGGCCCTGGCCCTGTACCTGGCCATGACCCTGGCCCTGAACCTGGCCCTGGCCCTGCACATGGCCCTGGCCCTGGCCTTGCACGTGGCCCTGGCCCTCTACCTGGCCATTACCCTGCCCCTGGCCCTGGCCCTGGCCTGGATCCACAATGTTGGTTTTAAATTGTCTCTTATGATTTCTTTCTTTCTTCCTTTCTTTCTTCCTTCCTTCCTTTCTTTCTTTCTTTAAATCAATGTTGATATCGATTTGTTATCTCTCTAGGGGTTAATTATGAGAAATTATCTCTTTATTCATTCATTTTTTTGTTCATATCTATGGTTAAGAACTCAATCACCTTTCACTATTGAGCAATCATTTAGGCTTCATGCATAAAACACCATTCACTGGTTTAAAGTATGTTGATTTAATTATGAAAATCTGTCATTATATATTCAGTGATCACTGGAGTATTGAGCCACCTTAGGGGTGTCCATCCTGCCAGACCATCACATCTTCGAATACTACACTTACTTCCTTAACTGTTAAGCTAGGAAATTAAATGATAATTCATCACTTAATTAATGAATTTAAAACACAGGTAATGTTATGGACCATAAGTCCCTTTTGGAGTCAGATTTTAGGAGTTGATGTAACATCATCTCATTACTTCATCATTTAGCTATATAAAGAGATCTTTACATCAGCGATATGTTTAGGATTTTGGTCAGTGTTAATATAAAATGCCTACTAATTTATAATCAATTTAAATTATTATCAATTTAATTTATTATCAATTTAATTTTGGCACTGGTCCTGGCCCTGGCCCTGGTTCTGGCCCTGGCAATGCACCTGGCCATGACCCTGACCCTCTACCTGGCCATGGCCCTGCACCTGGCCCTGGCCCTTGCCCTGCACCTGGACCTTGCCCTGGCCTTGCACCTGTCCCTGACCCTGCACCTGGCCTTGACCCTCGTCCAGCACCTGGCCCTGGCACTAGTCCTGCCCCAGGCCTTGGCCATGGCCCTGCACCTGGCCCTGGCCCTGCACCTGGCCCTGGCCCTGCACCTGGCCCTGGCCCTGGGCCTGCACCTGGCCCTGGCCCTGCACCTGGCCCTGGCCGTGGCCCTGACCCTGCACCTGGTCCTGGCCCTGTCCCTGCACCTGGCCCTGGCCCTGCATGTGGCCCTGCTTGGCCCTACACCTGTCCCTGGCTCTGGCCCTCTACCTGGCCCTGGCACTGAACATGGTCCTGCCCCTGGCCCTACTCCTGGCCCTGCACCTGGCTCTGGCCCTGACACTGACACTGACCCCGGCCCTGCACCTGGCCCTGGCCCTGCACCTGTCCCTGTCCCTGGCCCTGCACCTGGCCCTGGCTCTGGCCCTCTACCTGGCCCTGGCCATTCACTTGGCCATGACACTGGCCCTGTCCTGGGCCTGCTCTGGCCCTGCACTTGGCCTTGGCCCTGGCCCTGCATCTGGCCCTGGCCCTGGGCCTGCTCCTGGCCCTTTCCCTGGCCCTGGCCCTGAACCTGGCCCTGCACCTGGCCCTAGCCCTGGCCCTGCACCTGGCCCTGGCCCTGCACCTGGCCCTGACCCTGACACTGCACCTGGCCCTGGCCCTGTACCTGGCCATGGACCCTGGCCCTGAACCTGGCCCTGGCCCTGCACATGGCCCTGGCCCTTGCCCTGCACCTGGTCCCTTCCCTGGCCCTGGCCCTGTACCTGGCCCTGGCCCTGCACCTGGGCCTGGCCCTGTACCTGGCCCTGGCCCTGACCCTGACCCTGGCCCTGAACCTGGCCCTGGCCCTGCCCCTGGACCTTGCCCTGGCCCTGCACCTGGCCCTGGCCCTGTACCTGGCCCTGGCCCTGGCCCAGCACGTGGCCCTGGCTCTGGCCCTCTACCTGGCCCTGGCCCTTCACTTGGCCATGACACTGGCCCTGACCTGGGCTTGCTCTGGCCCTGCACTTGGCCTTGGCCCTGGCCCTGCATCTGGCCTTGGCGCTGGGCCTGCACCTGGCCCTTTCCCTGGCCCTGGCCCTGAACCTGGCCCTGCACCTGGCCCTAGCCCTGGCCCTGCACCTGGCCCTGGCCCTGCACCTGGCCCTGACCTGACACTGCACCTGGCCCTGGCCCTGTACCTGGCCATGACCCTGACCCTCTACCTGGTCATGGCCCTGCACCTGGCCCTGGCTCTCCACCTAGCACTGGCCCTGGTCTTGCACCTGACCCTGACCCTGCACCTAGCCATGACCCTGCCCAGCTACTGGCCGTGGCACAAGCCCTGCACCTGGCCTTGGCCCTGGCCCTGGCCCTGCACCTGACCCTGGCCCTGCACCTTGCCCTGGCCCTGGCCCTGAGGCTGGCCCTGGCACTGGCCCTGCACCGGGCCCTGTCCCTGGCCCTGACCCTGGCCCTGGCACTGGACCTGCACATGGCCCTGGCCCTGCACATGGCCCTGGCCCTGGCCCTGCACATGACCCTGGCCTTGCACCTGGCCCTGGTCTTCTACCTGGCCATTACCCTGGCCCAGCACCTGGCCCTGGCACTAGACCTGCACTTGGCCTTGGTCCTGTCCCTGGCCCTGCCCCTGGCCCTAGCCCTTGCCCTGCACCTGGCCCTGGCCCAGGCCCTGCACCTGAACATGGCCCTGGCCCTGACACTGCACCTGGCCTTGGCTCTGGCCCTCTACCTGGTCCTGGCCCTTCACGTGGCCATGACACTGGCCTTGTCCTGGGCTTGCATTGGCCCTGCACTTGGCCTTGACCCTGGCCCTGCATCTGGCCCTGGCCCTGGCCCTGCACCTGGCCCCTTCCCTTGCCCTAGCCCTGGCCTTGAACCTAGCCCTGCCCCTGGCCCTAGCCCTGGCCCTGCACCTGGCCCTGGCCCTGCACCTGGCCCTGGCCCTGACCCTGACCCTGCACCTGGCCCTGGCCCTGTACCTGGTTGTGACCCTGACCCTATACCTGGCCATGGCCCTGCACCTGTCCCTGGCCCTGCAACTGGCCCTGGCCCTGGCCTTGCACCTGGCCCTGGCCCTCTACCTGGCCATTACCCTGGCCCAGCACCTGGCCCTGGCACTTGACCTGCACCTGGCCTTGGCCCATTCCCTGGCCCTGCCCCTGGCACTAGCCCTGGCCCTGCACCTGGTCCTGGCCCTGCACCTGGCCCTGGCCCTGTACCTGGCCCTGCACCTGGCCCTGGCCCTGTACCTGGCCGTGACCCTGACCCTCTAACTGGCCATGGCCATGCACCTGGCCCTGGCCCTGGCCCTGCATCTGGCCCTGGTCCTGGCCCTGCACCTGGCCCCTTCCCTGCCCCTGCCCCTGGCCCTAGCCCTGGCCCTAGCCCTGGCCCTGCACCTGCCCTGGCCCTGACCCTGACCCTCTACCTGTCCCTGGCCCTGCACCTGGCCCTGTCCCTGGCCTTGCACTTGGCCCTGGCCCTCTACCTGGCCATTACCCTGCCCCTGGCCCTGGCCCTGGCCTGGATCCACAATGTTGGTTTTAAATTGTCTCTTATGATTTCTTTCTTTCTTCCTTTCTTTCTTCCTTCCTTCCTTTCTTTCTTTCTTTAAATCAATGTTGATATCGATTTGTTATCTCTCTAGGGGTTAATTATGAGAAATTATCTCTTTATTCATTCATTTTTTTGTTCATATCTATGGTTAAGAACTCAATCACCTTTCACTATTGAGCAATCATTTAGGCTTCATGCATAAAACACCATTCACTGGTTTAAAGTATGTTGATTTAATTATGAAAATCTGTCATTATATATTCAGTGATCACTGGAGTATTGAGCCACCTTAGGGGTGTCCATCCTGCCAGACCATCACATCTTCGAATACTACACTTACTTCCTTAACTGTTAAGCTAGGAAATTAAATGATAATTCATCACTTAATTAATGAATTTAAAACACAGGTAATGTTATGGACCATAAGTCCCTTTTGGAGTCAGATTTTAGGAGTTGATGTAACATCATCTCATTACTTCATCATTTAGCTATATAAAGAGATCTTTACATCAGCGATATGTTTAGGATTTTGGTCAGTGTTAATATAAAATGCCTACTAATTTATTATCAATTTAAATTATTATCAATTTAATTTATTATCAATTTAATTTTGGCACTGGTCCTGGCCCTGGCCCTGGTTCTGGCCCTGGCAATGCACCTGGCCATGACCCTGACCCTCTACCTGGCCATGGCCCTGCACCTGGCCCTGGCCCTTGCCCTGCACCTGGACCTTGCCCTGGCCTTGCACCTGTCCCTGACCCTGCACCTGGCCTTGACCCTCATCCAGCACCTGGCCCTGGCACTAGACCTGCCCCAGGCCTTGGCCATGGCCCTGCAAATGGCCTTGGCCATGGCCTTGGCCCTGGCCCTGGCCCTGGCCCTGCACCTGGCCCTGGCCCTGCACCTGGCCCTGGCCCTGCACCTGGCCCTGGCCCTGGGCCTGCACCTGGCCCTGGCCCTGCACCTGGCCCTGGCCGTGGCCCTGACCCTGCACCTGGTCCTGGCCCTGTCCCTGCACCTGGCCCTGGCCCTGCATGTGGCCCTGCTTGGCCCTACACCTGTCCCTGGCTCTGGCCCTCTACCTGGCCCTGGCACTGAACATGGTCCTGCCCCTGGCCCTACTCCTGGCCCTGCACCTGGCTCTGGCCCTGACACTGACACTGACCCCGGCCCTGCACCTGGCCCTGGCCCTGCACCTGTCCCTGTCCCTGGCCCTGCACCTGGCCCTGGCTCTGGCCCTCTACCTGGCCCTGGCCATTCACTTGGCCATGACACTGGCCCTATCCTGGGCCTGCTCTGGCCCTGCACTTGGCCTTGGCCCTGGCCCTGCATCTGGCCCTGGCCCTGGGCCTGCTCCTGGCCCTTTCCCTGGCCCTGGCCCTGAACCTGGCCCTGCACCTGGCCCTAGCCCTGGCCCTGCAACTGGCCCTGGCCCTGCACCTGGCCCTGACCCTGACACTGCACCTGGCCCTGGCCCTGTACCTGGCCATGACCCTGGCCCTGAACCTGGCCCTGGCCCTGCACATGGCCCTGGCCCTGGCCTTGCACTTGGCCCTGGCCCTCTACCTGGCCATTACCCTGCCCCTGGCCCTGGCCCTGGCCTGGATCCACAATGTTGGTTTTAAATTGTCTCTTATGATTTCTTTCTTTCTTCCTTTCTTTCTTCCTTCCTTCCTTTCTTTCTTTCTTTAAATCAATGTTGATATCGATTTGTTATCTCTCTAGGGGTTAATTATGAGAAATTATCTCTTTATTCATTCATTTTTTTGTTCATATCTATGGTTAAGAACTCAATCACCTTTCACTATTGAGCAATCATTTAGGCTTCATGCATAAAACACCATTCACTGGTTTAAAGTATGTTGATTTAATTATGAAAATCTGTCATTATATATTCAGTGATCACTGGAGTATTGAGCCACCTTAGGGGTGTCCATCCTGCCAGACCATCACATCTTCGAGTACTACACTTACTTCCTTAACTGTTAAGCTAGGAAATTAAATGATAATTCATCACTTAATTAATGAATTTAAAACACAGGTAATGTTATGGACCATAAGTCCCTTTTGGAGTCAGATTTTAGGAGTTGATGTAACATCATCTCATTACTTCATCATTTAGCTATATAAAGAGATCTTTACATCAGCGATATGTTTAGGATTTTGGTCAGTGTTAATATAAAATGCCTACTAATTTATTATCAATTTAAATTATTATCAATTTAATTTATTATCAATTTAATTTTGGCACTGGTCCTGGCCCTGGCCCTGGTTCTGGCCCTGGCAATGCACCTGGCCATGACCCTGACCCTCTACCTGGCCATGGCCCTGCACCTGGCCCTGGCACTTGCCCTGCACCTGGACCTTGCCCTGGCCTTGCACCTGTCCCTGACCCTGCACCTGGCCTTGACCCTCGTCCAGCACCTGGCCCTGGCACTAGTCCTGCCCCAGGCCTTGGCCATGGCCCTGCAAATGGCCTTGGCCATGGCCTTGGCCCTGGCCCTGGCCCTGGCCCTGCACCTGGCCCTGGCCCTGCACCTGGCCCTGGCCCTGCACCTGGCCCTGGCCCTGGGCCTGCACCTGGCCCTGGCCCTGCACCTGGCCCTGGCCGTGGCCCTGACCCTGCACCTGGTCCTGGCCCTGTCCCTGCACCTGGCCCTGGCCCTGCATGTGGCCCTGCTTGGCCCTACACCTGTCCCTGGCTCTGGCCCTCTACCTGGCCCTGGCACTGAACATGGTCCTGCCCCTGGCCCTACTCCTGGCCCTGCACCTGGCTCTGGCCCTGACACTGACACTGACCCCGGCCCTGCACCTGGCCCTGGCCCTGCACCTGTCCCTGTCCCTGGCCCTGCACCTGGCCCTGGCTCTGGCCCTCTACCTGGCCCTGGCCATTCACTTGGCCATGACACTGGCCCTATCCTGGGCCTGCTCTGGCCCTGCACTTGGCCTTGGCCCTGGCCCTGCATCTGGCCCTGGCCCTGGGCCTGCTCCTGGCCCTTTCCCTGGCCCTGGCCCTGAACCTGGCCCTGCACCTGGCCCTAGCCCTGGCCCTGCAACTGGCCCTGGCCCTGCACCTGGCCCTGACCCTGACACTGCACCTGGCCCTGGCCCTGTACCTGGCCATGACCCTGGCCCTGAACCTGGCCCTGGCCCTGCACATGGCCCTGGCCCTTGCCCTGCACCTGGTCCCTTCCCTGGCCCTGGCCCTGTACCTGGCCCTGTCCCTGCACCTGGGCCTGGCCCTGTACCTGGCCCTGGCCCTGACCCTGACCCTGGCCCTGAACCTGGCCCTGGCCCTGCCCCTGGACCTTGCCCTGGCCCTGCACCTGGCCCTGGCCCTGTACCTGGCCCTGGCCCTGGCCCAGCACGTGGCCCTGGCTCTGGCCCTCTACCTGGCCCTGGCCCTTCACTTTGCCATGACACTGGCCCTGACCTGGGCTTGCTCTGGCCCTGCACTTGGCCTTGGCCCTGGCCCTGCATCTGGCCTTGGTGCTGGGCCTACACCTGGCCCTTTCCCTGGCCCTGGCCCTGAACCTGGCCCTGCACCTGGCCCTAGCCCTGGCCCTGCACCTGGCCCTGGCCCTGCACCTGGCCCTGACCTGACACTGCACCTGGCCCTGGCCCTGTACCTGGCCATGACCCTGACCCTCTACCTGGCCATGGCCCTGCACCTGGCCCTGGCTCTCCACCTAGCACTGGCCCTGGTCTTGCACCTGACCCTGACCCTGCACCTAGCCATGACCCTGCCCAGCTACTGGCCATGGCACAAGCCCTGCACCTGGCCTTGGCCCTGGCCCTGGCCCTGGCCCTGCACCTGACCCTGGCCCTGCACCTTGCCCTGGCCCTGGCCCTGAGGCTGGCCCTGGCACTGGCCCTGCACCGGGCCCTGTCCCTGGCCCTGACCCTGGCCCTGGCACTGGACCTGCACATGGCCCTGGGCCTGCACATGGCCCTGGCCCTGGCCCTGCACATGACCCTGGCCTTGCACCTGGCCCTGGTCTTCTACCTGGCCATTACCCTGGCCCAGCACCTGGCCCTGGCACTAGACCTGCACTTGGCCTTGGTCCTGTCCCTGGCCCTGCCCCTGGCCCTAGCCCTTGCCCTGCACCTGACCAAGGCCCTGGCCCTGACACTGCACCTGGCCTTGGCTCTGGCCCTCTACCTGGTCCTGGCCCTTCACGTGGCCATGACACTGGCCTTGTCCTGGGCTTGCATTGGCCCTGCACTTGGCCTTGACCCTGGCCCTGCATCTGGCCCTGGCCCTGGCCCTGCACCTGGCCCCTTCCCTTGCCATAGCCCTGGCCTTGAACCTAGCCCTGCCCCTGGCCTTGACCCTGGCCCTGCCCATGGCCCTAGCCCTGGCCCTGCACCTGGCCCTGGCCCTGCACCTGGCCCTGGCCCTGACCCTGACCCTGCACCTGGCCCTGGCCCTGTACCTGGTTGTGACCCTGACCCTATACCTGGCCATGGCCCTGCACCTGTCCCTGGCCCTGCAACTGGCCCTGGCCCTGGCCTTGCACCTGGCCCTGGCCCTCTACCTGGCCATTACCCTGGCCCAGCACCTGGCCCTGGCACTTGACCTGCACCTGGCCTTGGCCCATTCCCTGGCCCTGCCCCTGGCACTAGCCCTGGCCCTGCACCTGGTCCTGGCCCTGCACCTGGCCCTGGCCCTGTACCTGGCCCTGCACCTGGCCCTGGCCCTGTACCTGGCCGTGACCCTGACCCTCTAACTGGCCATGGCCATGCACCTGGCCCTGGCCCTGGCCCTGCATCTGGCCCTGGTCCTGGCCCTGCACCTGGCCCCTTCCCTGGCCCTGCCCCTGGCCCTAGCCCTGGCCCTAGCCCTGGCCCTGCACCTGCCCTGGCCCTGACCCTGACCCTCTACCTGTCCCTGGCCTTGCACGTGGCCCTGGCCCTCTACCTGGCCATTACCCTGCCCCTGGCCCTGGCCCTGGCCTGGATCCACAATGTTGGTTTTAAATTGTCTCTTATGATTTCTTTCTTTCTTCCTTTCTTTCTTTCTTCCTTCCTTTCTTTCTTTCTTTAAATCAATGTTGATATCGATTTGTTATCTCTCTAGGGGTTAATTATGAGAAATTATCTCTTTATTCATTCATTTTTTTGTTCATATCTATGGTTAAGAACTCAATCACCTTTCACTATTGAGCAATCATTTAGGCTTCATGCATAAAACACCATTCACTGGTTTAAAGTTTGTTGATTTAATTATGAAAATCTGTCATTATATATTCAGTGATCACTGGAGTATTGAGCCACCTTAGGGGTGTCCATCCTGCCAGACCATCACATCTTCGAATACTACACTTACTTCCTTAACTGTTAAGCTAGGAAATTAAATGATAATTCATCACTTAATTAATGAATTTAAAACACAGGTAATGTTATGGACCATAAGTCCCTTTTGGAGTCAGATTTTAGGAGTTGATGTAACATCATCTCATTACTTCATCATTTAGCTATATAAAGAGACCTTTACATCAGCGATATGTTTAGGATTTTGGTCAGTGTTAATATAAAATGCCTACTAATTTATTATCAATTTAAATTATTATCAATTTAATTTATTATCAATTTAATTTTGGCACTGGTCCTGGCCCTGGCCCTGGTTCTGGCCCTGGCAATGCACCTGGCCATGACCCTGACCCTCTACCTGGCCATGGCCCTGCACCTGGCCCTGGCCCTTGCCCTGCACCTGGACCTTGCCCTGGCCTTGCACCTGTCCCTGACCCTGCACCTGGCCTTAACCCTCGTCCAGCACCTGGCCCTGGCACTAGTCCTGCCCCAGGCCTTGGCCATGGCCCTGCAAATGGCCTTGGCCATGGCCTTGGTCCTGGCCCTGGCCCTGGCCCTGCACCTGGCCCTGGGCCTGCACCTGGCCCTGGCCCTGCACCTGGCCCTGGCCCTTGCCCTGCACCTGGACCTTGCCCTGGCCTTGCACCTGTCACTGACCCTGCACCTGGCCTTGACCCTCGTCCAGCACCTGGCCCTGGCACTAGTCCTTCCCCAGCCCTTGGCCATGGCCCTGCACCTGTCCTTGGCCCAGGCCCTGGCCCTGCACTTGGCCTTGGCACTTGCCCTGCACCTGGCCCTGCAACTGGCCCTGCATCTGGCCCTGGACCTTAACCTGGCCCTGGCCCTGGGCCTGGCCCTGAACCTGGCCCTGGGCCTGCACCTGGCCCTGGCCCTGCACCTGGCCCTGGCCGTGGCCCTGACCCTGCACCTGGTCCTCACCCTGGCCCTGCATCTGGCCCGGGCCCTGCATGTGGCCCTGCTTGGCCCTACACGTGTCCCTGGCCCTGAACCTGGCCCTGCCCCTGGCCCTACCACTGGCCCTGCACCTGCCTCTGGCCGTGACCCTGACACTGACCCTGGCCATGCACCTGGCCCTGGCCCCGTACCTGGCAATGACCCTGACCATCTACCTGGGCATGGCCCTGCTCCTGGCCCTGGCCCTGCACCTAGCACTGGCCCTGGCCTTTCACCTGGCCCTGACCCTGCACCAAGCCATGACCCTTCCCAGCTACTGGCCCTGGCACTAGCCCTGCACCTGGCCTTGGCCCTGGCCCTGTCCCTGCACTTGACACTGGCCCTGCACCTGGCCCTGGCCCTGGCCCTGCATCTGACCCTGGCCCTGCACCTGGCCCTGGCCCTGGCCTTGTACCTGGCCCTGGCCCTGGCCCTGCACCTGGCCCTGGCCCTGGCCCTGCATCTGACCCTGGCCCTGCACCTGGCCCTGGCCCTGGACCTGCATCTGACCCTGGCCCTGCTCCTGGCCCTGGGCCTGCACCTGGCCCTGACCCTGCACCTGGCCCTGGCCGTGGCCCTGACCCTGCACCTGGTCCTGGCCCTGTCCCTGCACCTGGCCCTGGCCCTGCATGTGGCCCTGCTTGGCCCTACACCTGTCCCTGGCTCTGGCCCTCTACCTGGCCCTGGCACTGAACATGGTCCTGCCCCTGGCCCTACTCCTGGCCCTGCACCTGACCCTGGCCCTTACTTGGCCATGACACTGGCCCTGACCTGGGCTTGCTCTGGCCCTGCACTTGGCCTTGGCCCTGGCCCTGCACCTGGCCCTGGCCCTGACACTGCACCTGGCCCTGGCTGTGGCACTCTACCTGGTCCTGGCCCTTCACCTGGCCATGACACTGACCCTGTCCTGGGCTTGCACTCGCCCTGCACTTGGACTTGGCCCTGGCCCTGCATCTGGCCCTGGCCCTGGCCCTGCACCTGGCCCCTTCCCTGGCCCTGGCCCTGGCCCTGAACCTGGCCCTTCCCCCTGGCCCTAGCCCTGGCCCTAGCCCTGGCCCTGCACCTGGCCCTGGCCCTGCACCTGACCCTGGCCCTGCACCTGGCCCTGGCCCTGACCCTGTCCCTGCACCTGGCCCTGACTCTATACCTGGCCATGGCCCTGCATCTGTCCCTGGCCCTGCAACTGGCCCTGTCCCTGGCCTTGCACCTGGCCCTGGCCCTCTACCTGTCCATTACCCTGGCCCAGCACCTGGCCCTGGCCCTAGACCTGCACCTGGCCTTGGCCCATTCCCTGGCCCTGCCCCTGGCCCTAGCCCTGGCCCTGCACCTGGTCCTGGCCCTGCACCTGGCCCTGGCCCTGTACCTGGCCCTGCACCTGGCCCTGGCCCTGTACCTGGCCGGGACCCTGACCCTCTACCTGGCCATGGCCATGTACCTGGCCCTGGCCCTGGCCCTGCATCTGGCCCTGGTCCTGGCCCTGCCCCTGGCCCTAGCCCTGGCACTAGCCCTGGCCCTGCACCTGGCCCTGGCCCTGCACCTGGCCCTGGCCCTGACCCTGACCCTGCACCTGCACCTGGGCCTGGCCCTGTACCTGGCCGTGACCCTGACCATCTACCTGGCCATGGCCCTGCACCTGTCCCTGTCCCTGCACCTGGCCCTGGCCTTGCACCTGGCCCTGGCCCTCTACCTGGCCATTACCCTGTGCCTGGCCCTGGCCCTGGCCTGGATCCACAATGTTGGTTTTAAATTGTATCTTGTGATTTCTTTCTTTCTTCCTTTCTTCCTTCCTTCCTTTCTTTCTTTCTTTAAATCAATGTTGATATCGATTTGTTATCTCTCTAGGGGTTAATTATGAGAAATTATATCTTTATTCATTCATTTTTTTGTTCATATCTATGGTTAAGAACTCAATCTCCTTTCACTATTGAGCAATCATTTAGGCTTCATGCATAAAACACCATTCACTGGTTTAAAGTTTGTTGATTTAATTATGAAAATCTGTCATTATTTATTCAGTGATCACTGGAGTTTTGAGCCACCTTAGGGGAGTCCATCATGCCAGACCATCACATCTTCGAATACTACACTTACTTCCTTAACTGTTAAGCTAGGAAATTAAATGATAATTCATCACTTAATTAATGAATTTAAAACACAGGTAATGTTATGGACCATAAGTCCCTTTTGGAGTCAGATTTTAGGAGTTGATGTAACATCATCTCATTACTTCATCATTTAGCTATTTAAAGAGATCTTTATATCAGCGATATGTTTAGGATTTTGGTGCCATTTCGTCAGTGTTAATATAAAATGCCTACTAATATATTATCAATTTAAATTATTATCAATTTAATTTATTATCAATTTAATTTTGGCACTGGTCCTGGCCCTGGCCCTGGCCCTAGCCCTGGCCCTGGCCCTGGCCCTGGCCCTAGCCCTGGCCCTGGCCCTGGCCCTGACCCCCGGCATTTGCCCTGGCCCTGGACCTGGCACTGGCCCTGGCCCTGGCCCTGGTTCTGGCCCTGGCAATGCACCTGGCCATGACCCTGACCCTCTACCTGGCCATGGCCCTGCACCTGGCCCTGGCCCTTGCCCTGCACCTGGACCTTGCCCTGGCCTTGAAACTGTCCCAAACCCTGCACCTAGCCTTGACCCTCGTCCAGCACCTGGCCCTGGCACTAGTCCTGCCCCAGGCCTTGGCCATGGCCCTCCACCTGGTCTTGGCCCAGGCCCTGGCCCTGTACTTTGCCTTGGCCCTTGCCCTGCACCTGGCCCTGCAACTGGCCCTGCATCTGCCCCTGGACCTTAACCTGGTCCTGGCCCTGGCCCTGCACCTGGCCCTGGCCCTGCATGTGGCCCTACTTGGCCCTATACCTGTCCCTGGCTCTGGCCCTCTACGTGGCCCTGGCCCTGAACCTGGCCCTGCCCCTGGCCCTACCCCTGGCCCTGCACCTGGCTCTGGCCCTGACCCTGACATTGACCCTGGCCCTGCACCTGGCCCTGGCCCTGTACCTGGTAATGACCCTGACCCTCTACCTGGCCATGGCCCTGCTCCTGGCCCTGGCACTGCACCTAGCACTGGCCCTGGCCTTGCACCTGGCCCTGACCCTGCACCAAGCCATGACCCTGCCCAGCTACTGGCCCTGGCACTAGCCCTGCACCTGGCCTTGGCCCTGGCCCTGGCCCTGCACTTGGCCCTGGCCCTGGCCCTGTCCCTGTCCCTGGCCCTGCAGCTGGCCCTGGCGATGGCCCTGCACCTGGCCCTGGCCCTGGCCCTGGCCATGCACCTGGCCCTGGCCCTGGCCCTGCATCTGACCCTGGCCCTGCACCTGGCCTTGGCCCTGGCCCTGCACCTGGCCTTGTCCTTGGCCCTGGCCCTGCACATCGCCCTCGCTCTGGCACTGCACCTGGCTCTGCAACTGGCCCTGTCCCTGGCCTTACACCTGGCCCTGTACTGGACCTGCACATGGCCCTCGCCCTGGCCCTACACATGGCCCTGGCCTGCACCTGTCCCTCGCCCTGGCATTGCACCTGGCCCTGACCCTGGCCCTACATTTGGCCCTGGCCCTGCACCTGGCCCTGGCCCTGCACATGGCCCTGGCCCTGGCCCTGCACCTGGTCCCTTCCCTGACCCTGGCCCTGGCCCTGCACCTGGCCCTGGCCCTGCACCTGGCCCTGGCCCTGGCCCTAGCCCTGCAGCTGGCCCTGGCCCTGACCCTGGCCCTGCACCTGGCCCTGGCCCTGTACCTATCCGTGACCCTTACCCTCTACCTGGCCATGGCCCTTCACCTGTCCCTGGCCCTGGCCCTGCACCTGGCCCTGGCCTTCCACCTGGCCCTGGCCCTCTACCTGGCCATTACCCTGGCCCAGCACCTGGCCTTGGCACTAGACATGCACAGGGCCTTGGCCCTGCCCCTTGCCCTAGCCCTGGCCCTGCACCTGGCCCTGGCCCAGGCCCTGTACCTGTCAATGGTCCTGGCCCTGTACCTGGCCCTGGCCCTGCACCTGACCCTGGCTCTGGCCCTCTACCTGGCCCTGGCCCTTCACCTGGCCATGACACTGGCCCTGTCCTAGGCTTGCACTGGCCCTGCACTCGGCCTTGGCCCTGTCCCTGCATCTGGCCCTGGCCCTGGTCCCGCACCTGGCCACTTCCCTGGCCCTGGCCCTGAACCTGGCCCTGCCCCTGGCCCTAGCCCTGGCCCTAGCCCTGGCCCTGCACCTGGCCCTGGCCCTGCACCTGGCCCTGGCCCTGACCCTGACCCTGCACCTGGCCCTGGCCCTGTACCTGGCCGTGACCCTGACCCTCTACCTGGCCATGGCCCTGCACCTGTCCCTGGCCCTGCACCTGTCCCTGGCCCTGGCCTTGCACCTGGCCCTGGCCCTCTACCTGGCCATTACCCTGGCCCAGCACCTGGCCCTGGCACTAGACCTGCACCTGGCCTTGGCCTATTCCCTGCCCCTGCCCCTTTCCCTAGCCCTGGCCCTGCACCTGGTCCTGGCCCTGTACCTGGTCCTGCCCCTGTACCTGGCCCTGCACCTGGCCCTGGCCCTGTACCTGGCCGTGACCCTGACCCTCTACCTGGCCCTGGCCCTGCACATGGCCCTGGCCCTGGCACTGCAAGTGGCCCTGGCCCTGGCCCTGCACCTGGCCCTGGCCCTGGCCCTGCACATGGCCCTGGCCCTGCACCTGGCCATGGCCCTGCACCTGGCCATGGCCCTGGCCCTGGCCCTGGCCCTGGCCTGGATCCACCATGTTGGTTTCAAATTGTCTCTTGTGATTTCTTTCATTCTTTCTTTTTTCTTTTAAATCAATGTTGATATCGATGTGTTTTCTCTCTAGGGGTTAATTATGAGAAATTATCTCTTTATTCTTTCATTTTTTTTTGTTCATATCCATGATTAATAACTCAATGACACTTCAGTATTGAGCAATCATTTAGGCTTCATGCATAAAACACCATTCACTGATTTGAAGTTTGTTGATTTAATTATGAAAATCTGTTATTATGTATTCAGTGATCACTGGAGTTTTGAGCCTCCTTAGGGGAGTCCATCATGCCAGTCCATCACATCATCGAATAATACACTTACTTCCTTAACTGTAAAGCTAGGAAATTAAATGATAATTCATCACTTAATTAATGAATTTAAAATACAGTTAATGTTATGGACCATAAGTCCCTTTTGGAGTCAGATTTTGGGAGTTGATGTAACATCATCTCATTACTTCATCATTTAGCTATATAAAGAGATCTTTACATCAGCGATATGTTTAGGACTTTGGTGCCATTTCGTCAGTGTTAATATAAAATGCCTACTAATTTACTATCAATTTAAATTATTATCAATTGTAATTATTATCAATTTAATTTTGTCCCTGGCCCTGGCCCTGGCCCTGGCCCCTGGCCCCTGGCCCCTGGCCCCTGGGCCCTGGCCCTGGCCCTGGCTCTTCTGGACCAATTCAAATCTAAACAATGCTGAGAAACCATGGGATCAAGCTCCTCTAAAGGGCAGAGAATGAAGAGGGATCATTTTATTTTCAAAAAAGAGAAAAGGTTATGGTAGAGGCGATTAATTGTATTGTATCCATTCTTGGAATTAGAAAATTGAAGCATTGAAAAAAGGTTTAAAATACTCATCATTGTACTTGAATGGCATTATGATGCTTTCGTTTTCATCCTCATGTCACTATAGGCATGTTGTAGCTTGAGAGAAGGGTAAATACGTAGAACCCAAAAGAAAGAGCCCTGCTTTGGTTTTAGTGAAAAACTCAGTGAGGCTATAAGGTTAGTTCTTCTTGGGTATGCTCCTTTTAGCATGTGGGAGGGGCACTAGAATGTGACAGAATGTTGGTCCATAAATGTTGCCTGGCAACCCTGCTTGCATTCTCTATCCTGGTATCATGGCCAAGGACCAGAGAGCAGCTTCGGGAAAGTATCATAGGACATTACAGTGTCCAAAGATAACTAACTCCTAAAACTTCCAATGACAGGGATTGATTCCCCTAACCAAGTCATAGCTACACCTCTAGATGTTTGCCTACAGCTTTTACTAGTCACCAAATTCTAGAATTCCTAATTATCAGAGAACATTAAATTTCTTCTGTTTATGAATTCTCTCTCTCCTAAGAAATATTACTATGGAAACAAAGATAATAAGACTCACAAAAGGTGATTTTGTCATTGTTAACTTCCTTCAGGAAGGTGATAATACATTTGTTGGAGTAGATTTAGGGATTATTGGTTGCAGTCCATCTCTTTTGAGGCAGCAGTCCAACATGAAATATGTAGAATCTTCTAAAAACCCTGCATACAAAATGACATTTAAGCATTTAAACATTTCACGACTCTGCTCTCCGATTAAATAAGGGATGAACCTGGGAGTTTCCCACAATCATGTAGAAGTCAGTGAGAGTAAATTGTGTCGACTATGGCAGACCATTTCATCATCTGATTATGTTGTTATTTGATTATTAAAATAGGACATTAGATAATCCATGATCAGTGGATTCCACGATGTGGGAAACAATTATTATGGACCATCTAAATATTAATTTTGTAGTTAAAAGATTTAAATTAATCAAGACAGCATCGTTCAAAAGCCTGGTTTGGAGCCACCTTAGGGAAGTGGATGATGTTACATGAACTCATTGTTTGATTATTTAACTATATAAAACAATGATTATATCATCCATGACACCTGGAATCTGGTGCCCCAGATCATCTAATTACATAATTAAAGTATTAAAATTGACAGTCTGTGTTAATACCCAAGACAATGTAAAAATTTTAAAGTTATGTAAACCAAAGATCCTCCATTCCATGGAGACACATGTAAGGCTTCCTCTAGTGGAGATAATGTGCAATATCATCACATTTTACGATACATTTATTCAATTGAGGATGATGACATAATTCATGACTGAAGTCTGGCTATGCTTCCCTGCCAGTAAAATGCTACATCACCTATTTATTTTGACAGTTAGCTATTACTGACTTATTTAATTCTTTAAATTATGTAAGCGACAGACAATTCCATCACCGATTACGATTAGTGTGCAAATATCTGTCAGGGACAAGGTTAGGAAAGATGTAGACATGGGCAGAGCATTTTCTGAATGATATATGAATCTCCCATAGTAAAAAGGATGCTGGATGATTGAGTCCAGAAGATTGCTCGGGACCTTTCGAGAAGTACAAGGACTACACCAAGGCCGGCATGGTGGTCTGGGTGTTGACTACCTGCTGTTCATCCACATCTTCACATCAGTTGTGATCTACCATGAGAAGAAGTAGTGGCACTAGGAGGTCGGCATCATCTCTGAGACCTGGCAAAAGGATGAGGACCCTGAACACGGAAGAACATCTCTCTCTCAGATATGCTAGCTTTGCCTCAGCTGCAGCCAACTTTTCAGCTGATAGCAACATCTTGGTTACTACTTCTAAGCCAGGAATGGGCCCATTATCTCAGATCCTGCAGAACCACAACAGAGATTCAGGTGCTGGTGATAATGTCAGGCCAACAGAATTCATCATGCAAGACAGTATGATTATCTGACGATTAACTTATGGCATTTTAAAAATCCTTGATGACAGCATACATTTCCATATCTGTCAAGTCTGCCCAGGATTTGAAGATACAAAAAAAAAGCTCAAAGACTTACATATTTAAATATGTAATTATTAAATTCTTTCATTATATAATCTGTGATACCTGAAGTATGGTGTCACCTTGTGTGACTCAAGTGTGACAGACGATCTAACTATCTGATTATTTCATTATACAAATCTGCCTTTTGCTACTCCTGGAAGAGTGGAGTCTGGATCCACCTTGTTGGTTTTAAATTGTCTCTCTTGATTTCTTTCTTCCTTCCTTCCTTCCTTTATTTCTTTCTTTAAATCAATGTTGATATCGATTTGTTATCTCTCTAGGGGTTAATTATGAGAAATTATCTCTTTATTCATTCATTTTTTTGTTCATATCCATGATTAAGAACTCAATGACCCTTCAGTATTGAGCAATCATTTTGGCTTCACACATAAAATACCATTCACCGTTTTAAAGTTCATTCATTTAATTATATAAGTCTGTCATTATGTATTCAGTGATCACTGGAGTTTTGAGCCTCCTTAGGGGAGTCAATTATGCCAGACCATCTCATCATCGAATACTACACTTACTTCCTTAACTGTTAAGCTAGGAAATTACATGATAATTCATCACTTAATTAATGAATTTAAAATACAAGTAATGTGATGAACCATAAGTCCCATTTGGAGTCAGATTTTGGGAGTTGATGTAACATCACCTCATTACTTCATCATTTAGCTATATAAAGAGATCTTTACATCAGCGATATGTTTAGGATTTTGGTGCCACTTCGTCAGTGTTAATATAAACTACCTACTAATTTATTATCAATTTAATTTATTATAAATTTAATTTATTATCAATTTAATTTTGTACCCGGATCTGGCCCCGGCCCCGGCCCCGGCCCTGGCTGTTCTGGACCAATGCAAATCTAAAAATTGCCAAGAAACCATGGGATCATGCTCCTCTAAAGGGCAGAGAATGAAGAGGGATTATTTTATTTTCAAAAAAGAGAACAGGTTTATGATAGAGGCGATTAATTGCATTGTATCCATTCTAGGAATTAGAAAATTGAAGCATAGAAAAACGGTTGAAAATACTCATCATTGTACTTGAAGGGCATTATGATGCTTTCGTTTTCATGCTTATGGCACTACAGACATGTTGTAGCTTGAGAGACGGGTAAATATGTAGAACCCAAAAGAAAGAGCCCTGCTATGTTTTTGTGAGAAATTCAGTGATGCTGTAAGGTTACTTCATCTTTAGGTATGCTCCATTTAGCATGTGGGAGGGGCACTAGAATATGACAGAATATTAATTCATAAATGTTTCCTGGCAACCCTTGCATTCTCTATTCTGTTATCATGGGACAAGTACCAGAGAACAGCTTCGAGACAGTGTTATCATGGGACATTACAGTCTCCCAAGATAACTATCTCCTAAATCTTTCAATGACAGCATTTGATTCCCCTAACCAAGTCATAGCCAAATCTCTGGAAGTTTGCCTACAGCTTTTACTGGTCACCAAATTATAGACTACCTAATTATCAGAGAACATAAAATTTCTTCTATTTATGAATTCTCTCTCTCCTAAGAATTAATACTATGGAAACAAAGATAATAAGAATCACAATTATTCATCAAAAGGTGAGTTGGTCATTGTTAACTTCCTTCAGGATGGTGATAATCCTTTTGTTAGAGTAGACTTAGGGATTATTGGATTGCAGTCCATCTCTTTTGAGGCTGCCGTCCAACATGAAATATGTAGAATCTTCTAAAAACCCTGCATACACAATGACATTTCAGCATTTAAACATTTCACGACTCTGCTCTCCGATTAAATAAGGGATGAACCAGGGAGTATCCCACAATCATGTGGGAGTCAGTTAGAGTCGATTGTGTCGAGTATGGCGGACCATTTCATCATCTGATTATGCATTTATTTGATTATTAAAATAGGACATTAAATAATCCATGAACAGTGGATTCCTCGATGTGGGAAACAATTAATATGGACCATCTAAATATCAATTTTGTAGTTAAAATATTTAAATTAATCACGACAGCATCATTAAAGAGCATGGTTTGGAGCCACTTAGGCAAGTGGATGATGTTACATGAACTCATTGTTCGATTATTTAACTATATAAAACAATGATTATATCATCCATGACACCTGGAATCTGGTGCCAGTTATTGTCAAGAAAGTAGTACTTAGATAATTAAATAATGCCACGTGATTAACTCCCATGGAGGTTTGTCCCGACTCCAGTCAAGAAGAACAACACCATCATCGATTTTAATAATTAATATATAATGAAAAATGATTGAAAAATGACATGGTGGTGCATACTTAAATCCCACATGGAGTAGTCAGACTGATCTCTTACTGGAATAGTGATATTTTTAAAAAATTAAATTGAAAATTAATTAGTGGGCCTTTTATATTAACACTGATGAGATGGCACCGAAGTCCTAAACCTCTCGCTGATGTAAAGATCTATTTACATAGGTAAATGATGAAGTAATGAGATGATATTACATCATCAACTCCCAAAATCTGACTCCAAACGGGAGTTATGGTCCATAACATTACCTGTATTTTAAATACGTAAATTAAAAGATGAATTTTTACTTAAATTCCTAGTATAACAGTTAAAGAAGTAAGTGTAGTATTACATGACGTGATGGTCTGGTACAACGGTCTCCCCAAAGGAGGCTCAAAACTCCAGTGATCACTGAATACATAATGACAGATTTTCATAATTAAATGAATCATCATAAAACAAGTGGATGGTGTTTTATGCGTGAAGCCTAAATGATTGCACAATACTGAAAAGAAATTGAGTTCTTAATCATAGATTTGAACAAAAAATGAATGAATAAAGAGATAGTTTCTCATATTTTACCCCTAGAGAGATAACAAAATGACATCAACATTGATTTAAATTAAGAAAGGAAGAAAGAAAGAATGAAATAAAAAAGAAAGAAAGAATTCACAAGATACAATTTAACACCAACAAGGTGGATACAGACTCCACTCTCCCTGGAGTAGAAAAAGACAGATTTGAATAATGAAATAATCAGATAGTTACATGGTCTGTCACACTTGAGTCACACAAGGTGGCACCAAACTTCAGGGATCACAAATTATACAATGAAAGAATTTAATAATAACATCTTTAAATATGTAAGCCGATGACATTTTTTTGTATCATCAATTCCTGGGCAGACTTGCCAGGTATGAAACTGTATTCTGTCATCACGCATTTTTAACATGCCATCAGTTATTCGTCAGATAATCATACTGTCTTGCCTGATGAATTCTGTAGGCCTGACCTCATCACAAGCGGCTGAATGTCTGTTGTGGTGCTGCAGGACATGAGATAATGGGCCCAATCCTGGCATAGAAGTAGTAGCCACAATGTTGATAACAGCTGACAACATGGCTGCCACAGGGGCATCACCAGCATAGCTGAGAGAGAGATGTTTTTCTGTGTTCTGAGTCGTCATCCTTTTGCCAGGTCTCGGTGATGGTGCCGACCTCCCAGTGCCACTCCTTCTTTGCATGGTAGATCACAACCGATGTGAAGATGTGGAGGAAGAACAGGTAGTCATCACCCAGACCACTGTGCCGGCCTTGGTGAAGTCCTTGTACTTCTCGGTTGGCACCGTGCAACCTTCTGGACGCAATCATCCAGCATCCCTCGTACTCTAGGAGATGCATAGATCATTCAGAAAATGCTCTGCCCATGTCTACATCTTTCCTAACCTTGTCCCTGACAGATATTTGCACCCTAACCGTAAAGGGTGATGTCATTGTCGGTCGTTTACATAACTTAATGAATTTAATAAGTCAGTAATACCTAACTGTCACAATAAATAGGTGATGTAGCATTTTACTGGCAGGGAAGCATGGCCAGACTCCAGTCATGAAGGATGTCATCATCATCAATTGAGTCAATGAATCATACAATGTGAAGATATTGCACATTATCTCCACAAGAGGGAGCTTTACAGGTCTCTTCATGGAATGGAGGATTGTTGTTTACATAACTATACAAATATTTACATTATCTTGGGGATTAACACAGATTGCCAATTTAAATTCATTAATTATGTAACTAGATGATCTGTGGCATCAGATTCCAGGTGTCATGGACGATATAATCATTGTTTTATATAATTAAATAATCAAATAATGAGTTCATGTAACATCATCCACTTCCCTAAGGTGGCTCCAAACCAGGCTCATGAACGATGCTGTCATGATAAATTTAAATATTTTAACTACATAATTGATATTAAGATGGTCTATTATTATTGCCTCCCACATCGCGTCACCACAATCCACTGATAATGGATTATCTAATGTCCTATTTTAATAATCAAATAACAACATAATCAGAGGATGAAATGGTCTGCCATACGCCACACAATTGACTATCTGTTGACTCCCACATGATTGTGTAAAACTCCCAGGTTCATCAGTTATTTAATCGCAGAGCAGTGTAGTAACATGTTTAAATGCTGAACTGTCATTGTGGATGCAGGGTTTTTAGAAGATATCACATAATTAATGTTGGGTGACTGCGTTAAAAGAGATGGACTGAAATCCAGTAATCATAAAGTCTACTCTAACAAATGGATTATCTCCTTCCTGAAGGAAGTTATCAATGCCAAACTCACCTTTTGATGAATAATTGTGAGGCTTATTTGTCTTTTGTTCCATAGTGTGACTTCTTAGGAGGGAGAGTATTCATAAACAGAAGATTTTGAACTGTTTCTCCACAGACTACGTTCTCTGATGATTAGGAAATCTTGAATTTGGTAACCAGTAAAACCTGTGGGCACACCTCCAGAGGTGTGGCTATGACTTGTTTAGGCGAATCAAATGTTGTCATTAAAAGTTTTAGGAGATAGGTACCTTGGGAGACTGTAATGTCAAATGATAACACTTTCTCGAAGCTGCTCTCTGTTCCTTGGCCCATGATACCAGGATACACAATGCAACAGGGTTGCTCAATACTGAAGAGACATTGAGTTCTTAATCATAGATTTGAACAAAAAATGAATGAATAAAGAGATAATTTCTCTTAATTCACCCCTAGATAGAAAACAATATGATATCAACATTGATTTAAATAAAGAAAGGAAGAAAGAAAGGATTAAAGAAAGAATTCACAAGATACAATTTAACACCAAGAAGGTGGATCCAGACCCCACTCTTCCTGGAGTAGAAAAAGACAGATTTGAATAATGAAATAATCATATAGTTAGACCATCTGTCACACTTGAGTCACGCAAGGTGGCACCAAACTTCAGGGATCACAGATTATATAATGAAAGAATTTAATGATTACATCTTTAAATATGTAAGCCATTGTCTTTTTTTGTATCATCAGTTCCTGGGCAGACTTGCCAGATATGAAAATGGATGATATCATCACGCACTTCTAAAATGCCTTCGGTTAATCGTCAGATAATCATACTGTCTTGCCTGATCAAATCTGTTGGCCTGACATCATCACAAGCACCTGAATCTCTGTTGTGTTGAGGCAGGAAGTGAGATAATGGGCCCAATCCTGGCGTAGCAGTAGTAGCCACAATGTTGATAACAGCTGAAAAGATGGCTGCAGCAGGGGCATCACCATCTTCATTGTCCCATTCAAGTACAATGATGAGTATTTTAATTCTGTTTTCTGTGCTTAAATTTTCTAATTCGTAGAATGGAAACAGTACACCTCTTCATTCTCTGACCTTTATAGGAGCTTGATCCCATGTTTTCTCGGCCAGGAACAGGGCCAGGGCCCAGGGGGCAGGGGCCAGGGGCCAAGGGGCCAGGGGCCAGAGGCCAGGGGCCAGGGCCAGCGCCAGGGCCAGGGAAGACACATAGTGGACTGATATCTGAATGCTTCTTCTTTGACAGGCAGTTCTTGCTGGGACCTGGCACTCTCCATGTGATACCTTTTTAGCAGAGGCCCTTCAATGGAGGCTCTTTCACTCATGACTTTAAGAATATAATAGGTCTTTTTGGGAAGATTGATTTCTCTAATTCCAATCCTACACATTTGCTTTGTATTATATAAAGCATTTCATATTGGAGGAAACTGTTAAGACTTTATCCACTAAGTACCTGGGTTACAGGAATGAGTAGTCACAATATTGTGTACTAACAACCAGGCTCAATCATTCATCATAAGTGAGCCAAGCTAATGAAATAACATCTGCTGACAAGCCAAACTACAATGCCAGCTCTCTGGATTCAAGGTGGACAGATATCTCTCATGTCCTAGGACAGACTAATCTATAATGTAAGTTCTATTTAAGACAGGATGTCAAAGTAATACTATTCTTAATAAGAAGAGAAAAAATACAAAAGTAAAATTAATGAAAATTTAAAGCATAGATATTCATTTTGAACACTTATGAAAACAAAAAACAAAACAGTAAATAATCTATATTAAGGGTCATAATAGGCTTAGAATGCAAATATATGCAAAACAAAATTAGAAAGCTAAGTATGGATTTTTTCCCATCTCTAAAGCACTCCCATATACTCGGTTCCTGTTTCTGCTATAAGGTGGTCATATGAGAAGTCAATGTTTCTTTCATAGAGACATTTTCAAGACTCAAGACTTTTTTCTACAATGTGACTCCCTGGAAAATGAGAATTTTATGAGTCTATAGTTGCCGTGGTGGTAGGCCAAATATGGACCCCACAAATTTGACTTATGATCTCCGCACAAATATAATTGTCTAAAAACTGGAAATCAATTTACAGACACACACATACAACAGAATTTGTTCTGTTTCTTTTTCTGGTAAAAATGTCTTTGCCATGGTATTTTATAGCATCTTTGCATGATCTATTTTGAAGGCAGTACTTCATGTTGAAGCACCCATGGGCAAATATTGAGGACATGAAGAAGCATGAAATTTGAAGTAATAATTACTTATATTCACATCCACAGCACAATAAGCTATGTTGTGGAATAATGGCATATGCCACGGGGTTGCTCATGCTGCCTGAGTGAGTTCCAGCATTTTTAAGTTGCAGATCAAACTCAATTCTCCAGGATGTGTGGAACAAAGTGTTGTGGCCTGGAGTTTGTAGGACTGTAATCAGAAACAGCAGCTCAGTCCCATGTCCATTCCTCAGTCACTGAGTGTGGACAATTGGAAGACAAGCTATCATTGATGAAAGGAAGACAGAGACATAATATGATGTCAGGCAGGCAGATTCAGTCAATACTGAAAGCTCCATTTTATTCATACACCAAATTTAAGTAGTCAAACTAAGGTGTGGCAATGGAAGGGGACATCTATTAATATGTATAAAGGGAAAACAGAAATTGCTTCCACTAATGCTAAAGGCACTCCATAATTGCACATACTATGTGCCTTCAGGCACCCCATTGCTGCACTTCCTCCCTTACTTCTGGGTGGTTAACCTGTCTACTCCCAAATCATTGCTATTTAGATAGGAGATATTCATCATCAAGGCACAGATGTCCTGTAGCAGGAAAGATAATGTCTTAAGGACAATAGGAATTATTGGATCATTTTGAACTCATGACAAGTTGGAATGGATTCCCATTTAGGAGTTAAGAAACTTCAGACTGGCAGAATATATTCCAGGGCTGACAAAGCCATACAGAAGCCTTGTATGCAAACAGATGATAAGATCTACCTTTAACTGCTTGGTGGCAGTGCAAATGCTTAATCCTAGGACACAGGAGGCTGCCTGATTTTGCTTAGGTTGAGGCCAGCCAATTCTACAGAATGAGTTTAAGTCCTGCACAGAAAAACCCTGTTTTGAAAACAAAAAACAAATCAGAACAAAGTCACATAAAGAAACAGATCAACCTTCTGGTGGTAGCCTACATGTATAAATGGTATTGAAGGAGGAAGCTTTCCCTCTTTGGCTACTTACCCTAGCTATTGGTACCAAGTTTCTTCCTTCACTACCATTAGAGCCTACTTTTTTGGAATTTTGATGTATAATGACCAGCTGACACATCCATCCTGATAAACTAAAAAACTGCTGTACTCTTCAGATTCCCATTGGTAGGCAACCATTGTTGGACTAAATATATCACAGCTTGTGAGACATCGTAATAAATTCACTTTCTACATATATGGAGAGATTCATCCTACATTCCTTTTCATGCAGACAACCTTGATTACTGCAGTTGGTTTTTGTTTTGTTTTATTTTTTATATGCTTACAGAACATGTATTTCTCTGTAAATATTCAATTTTCCATGAAGACTACTTTTCTCATTATGATGCCTTTGCCAAGTGTTTGCTCTGAATTTCAGGGATAAAATTCTACATTCATGGAGCCATCATCTGGCATTCTGCCACGAGAAAGATCATTTATCTTTTTTTGAGATGTGGTCCCTGCTTTTCTTTCTTGATTATCTGAAGTTCCTGTGACAAACAGGTAAAAAGCAAATTTAGTTCAATAAACTCAGTGTTTGACCAAATAACAAATAAGACATTTTGCATTCCTAAATCTCTTTATGGTAGTTAACAAATATTTGGAGCTCCCTTCCAACTTTTTCAGCAAGAATCACTCAATCCATTTAATTAAGTAAATTTAGCTAGAAACACTGTGTCTAGGAGGAAGAAAGGTGAATGCCTGTGTACTACAGAATGATAGCACAGTTCAGCTATAGGACAATTGCTATAGAAATTCACATCACTGCTGATGTAGAAAATTCTTAGTGCTGGAAGGCAATCAGTAACCATTGCAATTAGTCCTTAAGCACTCTGCAACCACCTGGGAGTTGCTTTTATCACTCAGGCCTTAATAGCTAATCAGGCCCCTTTTTGACCTGCCTGTCAAAAGAAGTGAAGGGCCCTTCTGGTCTGGATTTGAAGAGAAACTGCAGCCAGTGCTTTTTAGTTATGTGCTTTGAGGAAGGGCAAACTGGAAAACCACAGCATGGTGAGTGAGGGGCTGCCGTCCTCAGATCAGTGGAGGGAGAAAATGAGGTGATGGATCCAGTGTGGTGGATATTCCCTGGATCTGGGTGGGAAGCTGCAAGGAGACAACCTGTCCCCTGAATTCTCATGTACTTCTTGAAATACCCAGAAGCTAGAGGCAATCCACCAAATAACTATTCTGTGGGCTGTATCTGCTTTGAGTACTGTGAGCAGGGAGGTGTCTATGGAAATCTTTTTTAAGTCAACTTCTACATAATTCAGATGCACCCACTGAAAGCAAGGCAACAAACTTCCAGAGGCCTTTTAGTTAAGTACCTTTTATAAGTTCAGCCATTTGCATTTTAATTTTATGTGTAAGATCCATGTATTGTTAATTTTCTGCAGGTTGTAAAAGGCATCTCATGTAAGGGTAGCACTTCACTATTGAGCAGTAGAATTCTAATTGAACGATTTACAAATGCTTTTGAGATATTATATCTCATAAAGTAGAATTTAACTGAGGTAGTACTGCCTCTAAAACACACAAAGATAAGTGTATGCTGACCAGTCCTGTTAGAATTTCGAATCCTCGATACACATTTGTTGTCCATGATTTTCCAGACATTTGATTCCAAACCATTACACAGAAGCTACTCTTGTTTTGCAACAGCATCTAGTCCCTTACCTTTATCATAGACCTGCCCCATAACAAGCTGCTCAGAGAGATATTACAGTGTCATAAGCAACCTTAAATTGTATTATATCATATAGTTGCAGTTTTCTTCTCCAGAAAAGCATAGTTCTACCACTTTGGCAATAGAACACCAGATTTTCAAAAGTAAACCAATGATGTATGAGTGGCCTGATAAAGCAAAGCTTTTACTTAGGTCCTCATGCAGGGATGAAAAACATTTTTAGAAGAGATAGTAACAACCACGGGCCTAGGCCTTGAAAGATTTTTCTAAGGGCCTGGTATATTGATAATAAAACACAGAACCTCGTCAAAAACCAGGTATTTGCATGGGAGAGCTGGTAATTGTATGGAACAAAGCCTTTGTGGACAGGTTCCTTCTGATATGTAGATATATACTCCATAGAGCTATGGTTCTCAGTCCCAAGGCCACTGTGGGCTTAGTCAGCAATGATCATGAGATATCCTGTATTCCCTAGCACTTCATTGTTTAAGTGGTGTTCTCCTGAGTTTGTCCCATTGAATGGGTTTCTACTGACTTCACATAAGTGTCCCCTTTCCTTCCATTTCTTCTGTGGAAATAGTATACAAGAGTCTATTCTCCTTAAGAAACATTTCATGGGACACATTTCCCTATCCAAGCTTTTTTAAAAATAATCTTTTCTAACTTCTACGTTTCCTATCTATCTCATTCCCCATCACTTTCATGTCAGGATCCTATATGTGGAACAGGTCCTTCAGTTACAGGTATCTGGTGGCCTTTAGGAACAGTACTGGGAACACATTTGCTGTGTAATACTCCCATCTCCCTAAGTAGCTAGACATGCTGTCTCCAGTCTCAACTGAAATTGTTCACTGTGTAAAATGGAGCTTGAACCAAAAGCCATTTAAGAAGGATAGCATATATGAAAAGCAAACTATGTCTAGGCTGGCTCCTCTCTGAGTATTTTCCAGGGATAGATACATGTTATGTTAGAAATATTTGTCTTTATGGATCTCCTCTGTGATTTCTCCCTGGGAAGGCATATTAATGCTACAACAGATGCATTTGCATCCTGTTAGAAGAATGTTTATGAGACAATCTCTAATGTTGATGCAAGTGGCATTGGTTGCAGACTGTTGCTCTCCAAACAATGGACTTGCTGTCTTCTGTACTATACCTTCAAATTTCTTAAATTACTTTAACACCTAAGAGATTTACATTTTCCATTAGAGTCAGGTAGCCAACTCTCCAGTGGAGTCTCAGGAAAAGCGTTTGCAAGTGGAGCATTGCTTCTGCCTTCTGTGCAGAATAATGAAAATTGTTTACACTGCAGGAGGATCCAGGGTAAGCAACCAGGTGCTAAAGTCACCATTATGAAAAAAGTACATGACTGTGGTAAGAGGAGTGATGTTGTCATTTCCCAGCATGTTTTAATCTGTCATGTGTTTGAACACAGACCAGAGTATGTAGGTGTACAGTTTGTAAGAGATGAAATGAAAGGCAGGATTGTTCAGTGGCTAGCGTTGCCAATTTTGTGGGTAGAGCTTCTTTCAGTGTCCATCTGTCATCTTGGAGGAAATGGGTGGTGCCAGCAGCTGGCCTGTCTCTCTGTTAAAAAAGCTTTTTAATGAGACATTTTAAATGCCATATTCTCTAGATCTATGAGCATTTGAGGGCTGTCTGACTATTTAGCATACCTTAGTATACAAAATTTCCCTGTAATTAATCTGTTTTGAGAACTGGATCCAAGCTGAGAGGCTGTGGAGGGATATTTTACTCAGGTTCCTGAAGCCTGACTGTAACTGGTTTTTACTTAGTAGGTTATACTTATAACCATAGAGGACAAAGAGGTAGAGAAAAACTCCCTGTGATAATAGAGGCTTAAACTTAATAAACAGCTCACAGGAAAGACTGGGTGGCATAAATATTTTGTTAGCTTGAAATAGACATTTATAATCTTAAATGTTTACCACCATTCAAAGGCACATAGCAATTTAGAAATATTTGAGACTTAGTACAATTGAATTTAAGTTGTATGAAGTTAGCTTACATTTACACAAAGTTAAATTTAAGTTAAATGTACAGATATATTAAACAGGACTGTGTAAAATTGAGAAGGACTAGAATGTGAAGCTATGTATGACATAGTGAAAAAAGAAATTAGAGACAAAGAATAAAGAATAAAGTAAATAAAAGAATAAAAGCAAAAGATAAATGAATTACAGGTTCTGTTGGCGGCAGAAGCTGGCTAGACTCCCTGTGCCTAGGTGGCTGGTGTAGCAGAGGGAAGAACCATGGGGGGTCAGTCTAGGCCGCGTTGTCAAAATGGCAGCTGACATAAACATATCCCCAACAGCTGGCAGAAATCATAACATTTTGGGATTCAATTTTTTCTTGAGTAGATGTTGCCTCAGCCCAGCCTACTGCCCTGAGAGAAGCTGCAGCTGCAGCGAGCAGGAGAGTATTAGTGTGGCGGAAAGGGAACAGAACAAAGTTCAGGGTAAGAGATGGTTTAGCAGAGAGATAGAAAAAACTCCTTCCATCTACCTGTTCGCTGGCAGTAATTTGAAAGATCCTGTAAAATATCTGGATCTAGAGAGGCATTACACGGCCAATTTGAATTTCCTAGGGGATATCTAGGCCACTCTTCAGTACAAAGGTAAATAAGTCTGTGTGCTTAACAATTGGCATTAAGTGAAAGAGTTTTATATTTTCTATCAGGCATCCCAGTCGAGTGGCATGGTATATTTCCTTAGTCGGTTTATTCCCCATGTGTAGAGAGGAAAGTGACCATGCAGTCTTGGAACTCTTCAGCCCAAGAGTGTGGCCACATGATAAGCGAGAAGGGCAGAGTGTTATTCAAAGATCATCAGCCCAAATCTTTGCCAGGGCCAACAGAGCCCGGAAGGACTCAACAGTCCCAGAGAAGAGCAGATATCCCGCCCCAGGCAGTATGTCTTCCACCTGTGAGGAATGTACCAGATCTTAAGGAAATGGGTTAAAATTTAAAAGGGTACCTTACCTAATTGAAGCCTGTGTGGGGTGGTATTTCCAGTGAATGGGGTTGGGGAGGAATGGAGGCAGAGTACTGGTATTGGAAACAGGATCCCGAGTGTCTCTGGCTGGCCGTCCACCAGCAAACAGCTGCCAGTGACCCTCAAGGAGAGCCTGCCTGGGTTTCGGCACCAATATTGTTCTTTTGCTGTGCAGCTAATGCCTAAGAAACAAAAACATGAGACTCAGCCCCCACGTCGAGTTTGTTGAGAAAAGGGAGAGAAGGAGGAGGTAGCTGGTGTCCAACTGAAAGTAGAAGAGGAGGGTGTGGGGCACTTGCTTTAAAAGGGGAGGCTTGCACATGTGTAAGTGAGCCCTCTGGCAGCCATGCAAAGCTTGAGCCATCAGGTAAAGCTGATGTAGCGATGAAATGGTAATGAGGGTCCTGCCCATCATCAGGGTGGGTCGGTCAAATGGCTGCTAGTTCCTAACAATCATATTACTAATAGGAGTCACTATTTAGCTACACATGTAGTTAAGTGTAAGTCACTACTTAGCCACAAACTAACCCACTAGTTAGCCACACATACTAGCTCACTAGTACTCACACACACCATGCCACTTGTTAGCCACATATTTAACTCACTATTTAGCCACACACATGAAATCACTAGTTAGACAAACACCTAAATCAAAAGTTAGCCCCATACCTAAGTCACTAGTTAGCCACAAAAACTAAGCCACAAGTCCATCAAAAAATAAAGCAGTACTTAGCCACACACACTAAGACAGTAGTTAATCACACACCTAAGTTACTATTTAGCTACATGCCTAAGCAGTAATTAACTGCATTGGCTATGTCACTAGTTAGCCACAAAGTTAGGTTACTATTTAGCCACAGTCACTATGTCTCTAGTTAGTTACACACAATATATCACAACTTACCCACCCATACTAAGTGACTAGTCAGCCACACATGTAATTTACTAGCTAGTCACAAACACCAAAAAAATAGTCAGCCACACACAGTGAGATAGTAGTTAGCCATTCACCTACGTATTTCTATGTATTTAGTCAACCACACACCTAAGTCACTACTAGCTACAAACACTAGGTCACTAGTTATCCACACACATTAAATCGGGAGTTAGACACACACACTATGTCCCTAGTTAGACACATACTAAGTCGGTCTAAAAGAAAAACAGCTCACACAAAGGTGGCCCCAGGACATGGGAATTAGGCCTTTAATCCCAGCAGTAGGGATTTCGAGATAGGAGTGACATGGATGGACAGAGAGAGGAAGATAAGGTGGAGGAGACAGAAGATCATGCAGTGAGATGATTTTGTTTGAGCAATTAGTCTGAGGGATCGAAGAGATAGCAGTCAATCTGAGGAGGCAGTGTGAGGATAGGAGCACATGGCTTGTCTGAGAATAGGTAGAGAAAAGAACTCTAGTAGCCAGATGCTCTGAATCTGTGATCCTTCAGTTTTCAACCTCCTCTCCCTGATAGGTTACTGTGAGATTTTATTAGTAAGATCTATTAGAACTTGTGCTGGAAGTGATGCTCTCTCTTTGGAAGTGTGATATTTCAAAGTCAATAGAGATAAAAAATTAAAAATATTAAAATATATTAACTTTATTTTTTTGAAAATTACATTGGTATCTTTTTAATGTTTTAATAATTTAAAAGAATATTATACATATCAAACCAGTTCATTCCACCTTACCCCCACCCTCCTTCTTCACCTCTCTCTCAACTTATTGAGCGCACGGAAACTCTCCCCTCCCATCCAATGGACACTATATATACATATAGGGTGATGCATTCCAGGAGAGGTCATCTAAATCTTTCAAGTAATTTGAAGTAGGGACTAAAATATCTCTCCTGTCTCAAGGTTAATGGATTATACCTCCATGGGGATATTCCCCCAAAGTCATTTTTTGCAACAGGGATGTTTCCTGGTTCCACTGCCTGAAGTCCCTAAGACTGCACAGGACTTTTAGCTTAGATCCATATTCATGGGTCTGTGTCAGTCCTATGTTGGATTCCCAGCTATAAGTCTGGAGCCCCATTAGCTCCTCCTTGTTCAGGTCAGCTATGTCTATGTGTTTCTGCAGTGTGGTCTTGTCCTCCCTCTCTGAATCTGGATTCCAGTTCGGCTCAGTGTTTAGTTGTGCGTGTATGCTTCTGTTTCCATCAGCTACTAGATGAGGGCTCCATGATGGTGGATAAGTTAGTCGTTGATCTCATTGTCAGGGAAGGGAATTTATGGTAGCCTTTACACTGTTGCTCAAATTGTTTGTTGGGGTCAGTCTTGTAGGTCTCTGGACATTTCTCTAGGTTCAGTTTCCTCTTCTAACCTATAATGTCTCCCTCTTTTATAGTCTCTATCTCTCTTCTCCTCTCCTAGCTATCCTCTTCTCTTCTCAAGTATATTCCTCTTCTGACCAAATATTCCTAGTCCAATGTTCTTTACTCTCCTACTTCTTTCCTTTTGCTAGTTCATTCTCCACTTACTACCCCCCCAATTCCCATATGCTCTGGGGATCGTGTCCCTTCCTGCTTCTGTGAGTGACCTTATGAGAAACTCTCAGAATCCTCCTTGTATCATAGATTCTCTTGCAGTGTGATTTGTATGGTGGTTATCTTTTGCACTATGTCTAAAATCCACATATGAATGAATACATACCATGTTTATCTTTCTGTGACAGGCATACCTCATTCAGGATGGTTTCTTCAAATTCCATCCACTTGTCTGTGAGATTCAAGATTTCATTGTTTCCCCCTCCACCACCACAGAGTAGTATTCCATTGTGTAAATGTGGCGCATCTCCTTTATACATACTTCAGTTGAGGGACATCTAAGTTGCGTCTATGTTCTTGCTATTATAAATAATATTGAATGAATATATGTGAGCACAAGTCTTGGTTCCATGAATGTGGATAATTTGTGTACGTGAATAAGAGGTAGGTTACTGGGTCCTGTGATAGACTGATTCCCATTATCCTGAGGAACAGCCATGCTAATCTCCAAAATGGCACTTCAAGTTTACAGATCCACCTGCAAAGAATAAGTTGTCACTGCTGTTTCTAATTTTAGCCATTCTGACAGGAGTAAGATGGTATCTTACAGTTGTTTTAATTTGTATTTCCTTGTTAGCCAAAGATATTGAACACTTTCTTAAGTGTATTTCATCATTCCCCCTATTTACAGTTCTCTATTCAGTTCTATACCCCATTTTCATAGAGTTATTTGGTGTTTTGGTGACTAGTTTCTTGAGTTCTTTGTATATTTTGGAGATCAGACTTTTGTCGGATGTAGGATTGGTGAAAATCTTTTCCCAGTCTGTGGGCTGCCATTGGGTCTTGTCCACTGTGTCCTTTTCCTTACAGAAACTTATAAGTTTGAAGAGGTCCCATTCTTTATTTGTTGATCTCAGTGTCTATGCTTCTGGAGTTATCGTCAGGAAGCAGTCTCCTGTACCAATTCGTTCAAGAGTACCTCTAATTTTTTTTTCCTAAGAGGTTCAGTGTGGATGGATTTATGGAGGGATCCATTTGGACATGTGTTTTGTGCATGGCTATAGACATAGATCTATCTTCAGTCTTCTGTATACAATCATCCATTTGTACCAGCACCACTTGTTGAAGATTCTTTCCTTATCCCATTGTACACTTTTAGCTGTTTTGTCAAAAGTCAGGGGCTCATATGTGTGTGGGATAATACCAAGATTTTCTATTAAATTTCAATGAGCTACTTGTCTATCTTTGTGCTAATACAAGGTTCTTTTCAGGACTATAGCTCTGTAGTAGATCTTAAAGTCAGGGAGGATGATGTCTCATTAAGTTCCTTTATTATACAGGTTATTTTGACTATTCTTGTTCTTTTGTTTTTCAATATAAAGTTGATTATTATCTTTTCAAGGTCAGTGAAGAATTGTGCTGGCAATTTATTAGGTATTGAATTGAATCTGTAGATTGCCATTGGCAAAATTGCCATTTTTACTATGTTTATTCTACCTATCCATGAGATTGGGAGATCTTTACATTTTCTGGTGTTTTCTTTAATTTTTTTGTAAATACACAAATTACTATTATATAGGTCTTTCACTTGTTTGATAAGTGTTACCCCAAGGTAGTTTATATTGTTTGTGGCTATTGTACATGGTGATGTTTCTCTGATTTCTTTATTAGCCCCTTTGTTGTCTGAATATAGAATGGCTAAGATCTTTTTTTTTAGTTTATCTTGTATGCTGATACATTGCTGAATGTGTTTTTCAGCTATAGGATTACCCTGGTAGAGTTTTTTGGTTGCTTTTGTAAACTATCATATCTTCTGAAAATAGAGAAAGATTGAGTTCGTCCTCTCAACTTGTTTCCACTTGATATCCATTTCTTGTCTTATGTCTTTAGCTAGCACTTCAAATACAATAATGAAGATATCTGGAGACAGAGGGCAGGCTAGTGTTTGTCCTGATTTTAGAGGAATTGCCTTAAGCTTCTATACATTCAGCTTGATATTTGTTCTGTGTTTACTACTACTATTTATTACGTTTATATAAATTCCTGTTATCCCTGATCTCTACAAGACCTTTAACATGATAGGATGTTGAATTTTGTCAAAGGTTTCTTTTCTACATCTAGGGAGATGATCATGTGATTTTTCATTTTCAGTTTATTTATATAGTGGTATATTTGATATATTTTCATATGTGAAGCCATCCCTGCAACCCAAGGATGAAGCCTACTTGATCATAGTATATGATTTTCCTGATATATTCCTGGATTCGGTTTTCCCGTATTTTCTTGAGTATTTTTGCATCAATGTGCAGGAGGGTTATTGGTCTGTAATTTTCTCTTAGTTGTGTCTTTGTGTGAATGGGTATCAGTGTGATTATAGCCTCAAAAATGTTTTGTAATGAAACTTCTCTTACTATTGTGTGGAACAGTTTCAAGAGTATTAACATTAGCTCTTCCATGAATTTTCGGTAGAATTCTTCACTGAAGAAGACATCTGGCTCTGGGATTTTTTTATGTTGGAAGGCTTTTTATGATTGCTCCTACTTTGTTAGTTGCTATAGGTCAATATAAGTTGCTTGTCTAGTCTTGATTTAATTTTGTTAAGTAAGAGATATCCAGAAATTTGTCCATACCCTTGAATTTTCAAATTTTGTGGAGTATAAATTTTCAAAATATGACCTGATAATTGCCTGGATTTCCTCCATGTCTATTGTTATGTACTACTTTTTGTTTCTGATTTGGTTAATTTCCATGTTCTCTCTATGCTTTTTGTTTAGTTTAGATAAAGGTTTGTCTACCTTGTTAATTTTCTGAAAAAAAAAGAAACTAGTTATTGCATTGATTTTTTTTTGTATCGTTTTCCTGTTTTCTACTTTATTATTTTCAGCCCAAAAATTGACAATGGGGCCTACTCCTGAGGGTTGAGTTTGCTTCATTTGTATCCTAAGGTTTTCAGTTGTGTTGTTAATTCTCTAATGTGTCTCTCATCCGTTTTCTTCATATGGGCACTGAATGCAATCAAATTCCTTCATATCAGTGCTTTCAAGGTGTCCCATAAATTCATGTATGTTGTATCCACAACCTCATTGAATTTTAGGAATTACTTAATTTCTTTATTTCTTCTTAGACACAGTATGTTGAAATTGAGCATTCTTCAGTTTCCATGAGTATGTAGGGTTTCTGTGATTTGTTGTTGTTTTTATTGAATTCCAATTAAAAAGCATGGTGGTCTGATAAGATACAGAGTAATATTCAAATATTTTTGTATCAGGTGAGGATTTTTATGTTGCCTAGTCTATGGTCAATTTCAGAGAATGTTCGATGTGGAGCAGAGAAGAATTTATCCCCTAAGGAGGCTTTAAACTCCAATGACCACTGAATACATAATGACAGATTTCCATAATTAAATGAATAAACATTAAACAAGTGGATGGTGTTTTATGTGTGAAGCCTAAATGATTGCTCAATCCTGAAGAGACATTGAGTTCTTAATCATAGATTTGAACAAAAAATGAATGAATACAGAGATAGTTTCTCATAATTCACCCCTAGAGAGATAACAAAATATCAACATTGATTTAAATAAAGAAAGGAAGAAAGAAAGAAGGAAAAAAGAACTCAGAAGAGTCAATTTAAAACCAACAAGGTGGATCCAGATTACACACTTTCTGGAGTAGAAAAATACACATTTGAATAATGAAATAATCAGATAGTTAGATCGTCTGTCACACTAGAGTCACACAAAGGGGCACCAAAATTCAGGGATCACAGATTACATAATGAAAAAAATTTAATAATAACATTTTTGTATATGTAAGTCATTGACCTATCTTCAAATGCTTGGCAGACTTGACAGATATGGAAATGTATGCTGTTATCAAGGATTTTTAAAATGCGGTAAGTTAATCGTCAGATAATCATACTGTCTTCCATGATGAATACTATTGGCCTGACATCATCACCAGCACCTGAATCTCTGTTGTGGTGCTGCAGGATCTGAGATAATGGGCCCATTCCTGGCTTAGAAGTAATAACCAAGATGTTGCTATCAGCTGAAAAAGATGGCTGCAGCTGGGACATAACCAGCATATCTGAGGGAGAGATGTTCTTCCGTGTTCTGGGTCCTCATCCTTTTGCCAGGTCTCAGACATGGTGCCGACCTCCTAGTGCCACTGCTTCTCATGGTAGATCACAACCGATGTGAAGATGTGGAGGAACAGCAGGTAGTCAACACCCAGACCTCCATGCCGGCCTTGGTGAAGTCCTTGTACTTCTCGAATGGCCCCGAGCAATCTTCTGAACTCAATCATCCAGCATCCTTTTTAATATGGGAGATGCACTGATCATTCAAAAAATGCTCTGCCCTTGTCTACATCTTTCCTAACCTTGTCCCTGGCAGATATTTGCACACTAATCATAATCGGTGATGGCATTGTCTGTTGCTTACATAATTTAAAGAGTTAAATAAGTCAGTAATAACTAACTGACACAATAAATAGGTGATGTAGCATTTTACTGGCAGGGAAGCATGGCCAGACTCCAGTCATGAAGGATGTCATCATCCTCCATTGAATCAATATATCATAAAATGTGATGATATTGCACATTATCTCCACAAGGGGAAGCTTTACAGGTCTCTTCTTGGAATGGAGGATTTTTGCTTTACATAACTTTATAAATATTTCATTTTCTTGTGTATTAACATAGAGTGTCAATTTAACACCTTTATGTATGTAATTAGATGATCTGTGGCACCAGATTCCACGTGTCCTGGATGATAGAATCAATGTTTTATATAGTTAAATAATCAAACAATGAGTTCATGTAACATCATCCACTTCCCAAAGGTGGCTCCAAACCAGGCTCTTGGACGATGCTGTCGTGATTAATTTAAATATTTTAACTACAAAATTGATATTTAGATGGTCCATAATGATTGTTTCCCACATCATGGAATCCACTGATCATGGAATATCGAATGTCCTATTTTAATAATCAAATAACAACATAATCAGCGGATGAAATGGTCTGCCATACTCGAAACAATTGACTCTCACTGACTCCTACATGTTTGTGGGAAACTCCCAGGTTCATCACTTATTTAATCAGAGAGCAGAGTCGGAAAAAATTGAAATGTCATTGTGTATTCAGGGTTTTGAGAAGATCCTACATATTTCATGTTAGACGGCTGCCTCAAAAGAGATGGAATACAATCCAATAATCCCTAAGTCTGCCCTAACAAATGGATTATCACCATCCTGAAGGAAGTTAACAATGACAAACTCACCTTTTGATGAATAATTGTGAGTCTTATTATCTTTGTTTCCATAGTATTAATTCTTAGGAGAGAGAGAGAATTCATAAACAGAAGAAATTGAGTTTTCTATGATAATTAGGTAATCTAGAATTTGGTAACCAGTTAAAGCTGTAGGCAAACTTCTGGAGATTTTGCTATGACTTGGTTAGGGGAATCAAATGCTGTCATTGAAAGTTTTAGGAGATAGTTCTCTTGGGAGACTGTAATGTCCCATGATAACACTTTGTCGAAGCTGCTCTCTCGTACGTGTCCCATGATAACAGAATACAGAATCCTAGCAGAGTTGCCTGGCAACATTTATGAACAAACATTCTGTCACATTCTAGTGCCCCTCTCACATGCTAAAATGAGCATACCTAAAGATGAACTAACCTTACAGCCTCACTGAGTTTCTCACAAAAACAAAGCAGGGCTTTTTCTTTTGGGTTTTACATATTTACCCGTCTCTCATGCTACAACATGCCTATAGTGACATAAGAATGAAAACGAAAGCATCATAATGCCATTCAAGTACAAGGATGAGTATTTTAAACATTTTTTCTATGCTTCAATTTTGTAAATCCTAGAATGGACCCAATACATTTAATCGCCTCTACCACAAACCTTTTCTCTTTTTTGACAACAAAATTATACCTCCTCATTCTCTGCCCTGTAGAGGAGCTTGATCCCATGGTTTTTTTGGCACTGTTTAGATTTGAATTGGTCCAGAACATCCAGGGCCAGGGCCAGGGCCAGGGCCAGGGCCAGTGAATGGTGATTTATGCGTGAAGCCTAAATGATTGCTCAATACTGAAGGGTCATTGTACTCTTAATAATAGATATGAACAGAAAATGAATGAATAAAGAGATAATTTCTCATAATTAACACCTAGAGAGATGACAAATCGATATCAACATTGATATAAAGAAAGAAAGAAAGAAAGAAAGATAGAAACAAAGATAGAAAGAAGTGACAAGAGACAATTTAAAACCAACCTGGTGGATCCAGACTCCACTCTTCCTGGAGTAGAAAAAGACAGATTTGTATAATGAAATAATCAGATATTTAGATCATCTGTCACAATTGAGTCATACAAGGTGGCACCGAAAATCAGGGATCACACATTATATAATGAAAGAATTTAATAATTACATCTTTAAATATGTAAGTCGTTGAACTTTTTTTGTATCTTCAAATCCTAGGCAGACATGACAGACATGGAAATGTATGCTGTCATCAAGGATTTTTGAAATAACGTAAGTTAATCGTCAGATAATCATACTGTCTTCCATGATGAATTCTGTTGGCCTGACATCATCTCCAGCACCTGAATCTCTGTTGTGGTGCTGTAGGATCTGAGATAATGGGCCCATTCCTGGCTTAGAAGTAGTAACCAAGATGTTGCTATCAGCTGAAAAAGATGGCTGCAGATGGGACATAACCAGCATATCTGAGGGAGAGATGTTCTTCCGTGTTCTGGGTCCTCATCCTTTTGCCAGGTCTCGGAGATGGTGCCGACCTCCTAGTGCCACTGCTTCTCATGGTAGTTCACAACCGATGTGAAGATGTGGAGGAACAGCAGGTAGTCAACACCCAGACCTCCATGCCGGCATTGGTGAAGTCCTTGTACTTCTCTAATGGCCCCGAGCAATCTTCTGAACTCAATCATCCAGCATCCTTTTTAATATGGAAGATGCACTGATCATTCAAAAAATGCTCTGCCCTTGTCTACATCTTTCCTAACCTTGTCCCTGACAGATATTTGCACACTAATCATAATCGGTGATGGCATTGTCTGTTGCTTACATATTTTAAAGAGTTAAATAAGTCAGTAATAGCTAACTGACACAATAAATAGGTGATGTAGCATTTTACTGGCAGGGAAGCATGGCCAGACTCCAGTCATGAAGGATGTCATCATCCTCCATTGAAAGAATGTATCATAAAATGTGATGATATTGCACATTATCTCCACAAGAGGAAGCTTTACAGGTCTCTTCATGGAATGGAGGATTTTTGGTTTCCATAACTTTATAAATATTTCATTATCTTGGGTATTAACACAGAGTGTCAATTTAACACCATTATGTATGTAATTAGATGATCTGTGGCACCAGATTCCAGAATGATTCAAAGAATGAGTTCATGCAACATCATCCACTTCCCTAAGGTGTCTCCAAACCAGGCTCTTGAAGGATGCTGTCGTGATTAATTTAAATATTTTAACTACCAAATTGATATTTAGATGGTCCATAATGATTGTTTCCCACATCGTGGAATCCACTGATCATGGATTATCTAGTGTCCTATTTTAATAATCAAATAACAACATAATCAGTGGATGAAATGGTCTGCCATACTCGACACAATTGACTCTCACTGACTCATACATGTTTGCGGGAAACTCCCAGGTTCATCCCTTATTTAATCGGAGAGCAGTGTCATGAAAAGTTTAAATGCTGAAATGTCATTGTGTATGTAGGGTTTTGAGAAGATCCTACATATTTCATGTTAGACGGCTGCCTCAAAAGAGATGGAATACAATCCAATAATCCCTAAGTCTGCTGTAACAAATGGATTTTCACCATCCTGAAGGAAGTTAACAATGACAAACTCACCTTTTGATGAATAATTGTGACTCTTATTATCTTTGTTTCCATAGTATTAATTCTTAGGAGAGAGAGGGATTTCATAAACAGAAGAAATTGAATTTTCTATGATAATTAGGTAATCTAGAATTTGGTGACCAGTTAAAGCTGTAGGCAAACTTCCAGAGATTTTGCTATGACTTGGTTAGGGGAATCAAATGCTGTCATTGAAAGTTTTAGGAGATAGTTCTCTTGGGAGACTGTAATGTCCCATGATAACACTTTGTCAAAGCTGCTCTCTTGTACGTGTCCCATGATAACAGAATACAGAATCCTAGCAGAGTTGCCTGGCAACATTTATGAACAAACATTCTGTCACATTCTAGTGCCCCTCCCACATGCTAAAATGAGCATACCTAAAGATGAACTAACCTTACAGCCTCACTGACTTTCTCACAAAAACAAAGCAGGGCTTTTTCTTTTGGGTTTTACATATTTACCCGTCTCTCATGCTACAACATGCCTATAGTGACATAAGAATGAAAACGAAAGCATCATAATGCCATTCAAGTACAAGGATGAGTATTTTAAACATTTTTTCTATGCTTCAATTTTGTAAATCCTAGAATGGACCCAATACATTTAATCGCCTCTACCTCAAACCTTTTCTCTTTTTTTGACAACAAATTATACCTCCTCATTCTCTGCCCTGTAGAGGAGCTTGATCCCATGGTTTTTTTGGCATTGTTTAGATTTGAATTGGTCCAAAACATCCAGGGCCAGGGCCATGCCCATGGCCAGGGCCAGGGCCAGGGCCAGGGCCAGGGCCAGTGAAAGCAGATTTATGCGTGAAGCCTAAATGATTACTCAATACTGAAGGGTCATTGTATTCTTAATAATAGATATGAACAGAAAATGAATGAATAAAGAGATAATTTCTCATAATTAACACCTAGAGAGATCACTATTGATATCAACATTGATTTAAAGAAAGAAAGAAAGATAGAAAGAAAGAAATCACAAGAGACAATTTAAAACCAACATGGTGTATCCACTCCACTCTTCCTGGAGTAGAAAAAGACAGATTTGTATAATGAAATAATCAGATATTTAGATCTTCTGTCACACTTGAGTCATACAAGGTGGTACCGAACTTCAGGGATCACACATTATATAATGAAAGAATTTAATAATTACATCTTTAAATATGTAAGTCGTTGAACTTTTTTTGTATCTTCAAATCCTGGGCAGACATGACAGATATGGAAATGCACGCTGTCATCAAGGATTTTTAAAATGCAGTAAGTTAATCATCAGATAATCATACTGTCTTGAATGATGAATTCTGTTGGCCTGACATCATCACCAGCACCTGAATCTCTGTTGTGGTGCTGCAGGATCTGAGATAATGGGCCTATTCCTGGCTTAGAAGTAGTAACCAAGATGTTGCTATCAGCTGAAAAAGATGGCTGCAGCTGGGCCATAGCCAGCATATCTGAGGGAGAGATGTTCTCTGTGTTCTGGGTCCTCATCCTTTTGTCAGGTCTCAGACATGGTGCCGATCTCCTAGTGCCACTGGTTCTCTTCATGGTAGATCACAACCGATGTGAAAATGTGGAGGAACAGCAGGTAGTCAACACCCATACCTCCATGCCGGCCTTGGTGAAGTCCTTGTACTTCTCTAATGGCTCCGAGCAATCTTCTGAACTCAATCATCCAGCATCCTTTTTACTATGGGAGATGCATTGATCATTCAGAAAATGCTCTGCCCTTGTCTACATCTTTCCTAACCTTGTCCCTGACAGATATTTGCACACTAATCATAATCGGTGATGGCATTGTCTGTTGCTTACATATTTTAAAGAGTTAAATAAGTCAGTAATAGCTAACTGACACAATATATAGGTGATGTAGCATTTTACCGGCAGGGAAGCATGGCCAGACTCCACTCATGAAGGATGTCATCATCCTCCATTGAAAAAATGTATCATAAAATGTGATGATACTGCACATTATCTCCACAAGAGGAAGCTTTACAGGTCTCTTCATGGAATGGAGGATTTTTGGTTTCCATAACTTTATAAATATTTCATTATCTTGGGTATTAACACAGACTGTCAATTTAACACCTTTATGTATGTAATTAGATGATCAGTGGCACCAGATTCCAGGTGTCCTATATAAATCATTGATTTATATAGTTAAATAATCAAAGAATGAGTTCATGCAACATCATCCACTTCCCTAAGGTAGTTCCAAACCAGGCTCTTAAAGGTTGCTGTCATGTTTAATTTAAATATTTTAACTACCAAATTGATATTTAGATGGTCCATAATGATTGTTTCCCACATCGTGGAATCCACTGATCATGGATTATCTAGTGTCCTATTTTAATAATCAAATAACAACATAATCAGCGGATGAAATGGTCTGCCATACTCGACACAATTGACTCTCACTGACTCCTACATGTTTGCGGGAAACTCCCAGGTTCATCACTTATTTAATCGGAGAGCAGTGTCGTGAAAAGTTTAAATGCTGAAATGTCATTGTGTATGCAGGGTTTTGAGAAGATCCTACATATTTCATGTTGGACGGCTGCTTTAAAAGAGATGGAATAAAATCCAATTATCCCTAAGTCTGCTGTAACAAATGGATTATCACCATCCTGAAGGAAGTTAACAATGACTAACTCACCTTTTGATGAATAATTGTGAGTCTTATTATCTTTGTTTCCATAGTATTAATTCTTAGGAGAGAGAGAGAATTCATAAACAGAAGGGCCAGGGCCAGGGCCAGGGCCAGGGCCGATTTTTTGACACTGACCAGGGTCAAGATGATTAAATATAATGTCTGCTTCAATGCAGGACCCAGCTTAGCCTATGTAGATGTTAAAAAATTATTTGCACCATCTTTGCCTAGACAAAAAGTCAGTGTTTTCCATGTCTCTTTTCCACTGAGAAAAGATAAACAAACAAACAAAAATCCTCTCACATTATATATTTGTTGAAGAACTTCTGCCCTCAATCCCATACAAAATTGTTTATGGCTAGGAATATAAGGAATGGTCCCTGTCATTTTTTTTAATAGAATGAACAGTTAATTAACTAAATCCTTCTCACATCTGATATTTTTGATGGCTGGGCTAACCATAACTTTGTCAGCTTGGCAGTATTAGGCAGCATTAATATGGCTCCTAAATAAGGATTTAAAATCATAAGTAATTTTGAACATTTATTTATTAATTATGCATAAAGTTTCTGCCTTCATGTGTCTGCAGGCGAGAAGAGGTAGTCAGATCTCATTACTGATATTTGTGAGCCACAATGTAGTTGGTGTTAATTGAACTGAGGAATTCTAGAAGAGCAGCCAGTACTCTTAACCAATGAGCCATCTCTCTAGCCAAAGAAATACACGTCTTAAAATATATAAAATTAATTTATGATATAAAAATTCTCAGCTTTTTTTTTTAAGTTCTGATAAGCTAATCTAGCAGGGACTCCCAGCTGTTTAGTCACAAACTCAATGTTTTATGATTTATGTTGGGTGTCATCGAAGTGTAAATATGAAGGATATTTCATCAGGCCTAATGCACCACTGACTAATCTATAAATGGATCTCTCTTGACAGAAGAAAAATGTACAAGTTTGTAACCCAAATCTGTAGTTTTTGCTAGGACTCAAAGGCATAATTATATTCTTGCTGTTTTACAGATACCCAATATCTACTTTTTCTACAATATATATTTCAGTACAGAGTAATGATGATAATATATCTCAAACTTACGTTCCAAATTTAACCATGTCTCAGTAGATTTGTGCTTCTGGCAGATGAGCATCAGTTACTGACTACATTCTGCTCCTAAATACTGCTCTGTGAACCAGCACAGCCAGTGTGAATCTTTAACAGGGTCTATAAACTAATGCTTCTGATAAATGTGCAATTTGCTGAAGCCCCCCTCCTTTTTCTACTTTTTTTATTGGTTTTATATAGCATCTTAGCCATCTCATGCCCAAGAAAACACTGCAAAGGTAAGCAGGAAGTAGTACAGGAAAAGAATACATTTCACCTTTTTCATGGTTGAGATACTATATCAAAAGTAAACAAAAGTAAACGGGCAATGTGAGTTACCTGTACACCAAAAAACACCAGAAGTATTTTACCTATTGGAGGCCCAAAAATTGGGCCTCTAATGTTTGTTGCAAAGAGGAAATGTGATGGAATAATTAATAACTAAAAGTTATAAAATTAGGGCTTATTGCAAGAAGGAAAAAATAATGAGAACAAGAATTTCTGCCAATAGATAAATCCCTGACTACAGAGTACAGAACCCACATCCTGTTCTCAGGAGAAGAAGTAAAAAGAAAGAAAAAACACGAACTTTTCAGGTGTGCTTATCAATCTTGCCTAAACAAATGATGGATAATATTAGCTTAGTTCCTTGTAAATAAATTTGCACTCTATTAACTGCCTGCATTCTGGAAACCTTGTGAACTGAGATTAGTGGTCGCAAGTTTCCCTTTCTGTTTACCCTGTTATAAACCCCTCACAATTGTAAGCCACTACCTTACTTTTCTCACACAGTGCGACCATCTGGTTTGATTTTTACAAGTAAAAACCATTTGCTTTTGCAGCCAGGAGTCACTTCCTTGGAAGTTGAGGAAACCAGTAGGCATAATAGTAACAAGCTTCTGAAGGAGGCTTTATAGGCTATAGAATTCCAGGTGACAGCTATTTGAAAATCACAACACTGTTGTGCCAGCGACATGCCTGTACTACTTCCTGCTTACTTTTGCAGTGTTTTCTTAGCTGCAAGTAGGCTAAAATGCTAGACAATACCAACAAAAAGATGTGGGATTCAGGAAATTGACCATTTATCAGAGGCATCAGTTTGTAGACACTGTTGAAGATTCACTTTGGCTGGGCTGGTTCACAGTAAGTAGGGAGAGCACTATAGAGGAGCAGGCTGTAGTCAGCAACTGATACTCATCTGCCAGAAGCACAAATCGTCTGAGACATGTTTAAACTGGGAACAAAGGTTAAAATGTATATATTTAATTGGAACTCTTTGTTCCTTACCTTTGGTGATCAAGAAAGACAGCAAGACCAGGGAGAAAATTCCATCCTCAGGATAGCTGTATTAATCAGCAGTCCTTTTGACCTGTAAGAAGTGGATAAAAGCTTTATGACATTTGTTCCTCTGAAGCCTATATGAACTGTGTTATATAAAAGGACATAAAAGTTTTAGATATATTATCATCACCAATCTGTGCTGAAATCCAAATTGTACAAAAAGTAGGTTTTGGGTATCTATAAAACAGCAGGAATGTACTTATGACTTTGAGTCCTAGCAAAATTTACAGATTTGTGGTAGAAGCTTTTTCTTCTGTCAAGAGCGATCCATGTATAGATTAGTCAGTGGTGCCTTAGGCCTAATGAAACATCCTTCATATTTACACTTCGATGACACCCAATAAAAATCATAAAACTTTGAGTTTGTGACTAAACAGCTGGGAGTCCCTGCTCTATTAGCTCATCAGAACTTGACTAAAAGTTAAGCTCTGATTTTAGATATTATAAATTAATTTTTTATATCTTTAAGAAGTATATGTCTTGGGCTAGACAGATATGGCAGAGGTTAAGATTACTGGCTCCTCTTCTAGAAGTTCTGAGTTCAATCCCCAGCAACTACATTGTGGCTCACAAACATTTATAATGTGATGTGGTATCCTCTTTGTGTGTGCAGACATGTATGCAGGCAGAACACTGTATGCATAATTTATAAATAAATGTTCAAAAAAGACTTATATATCTTTATATTTTTAAATTCTTATTTAGGAGCCATATCAAGGCTGCCTTTATTGCCAAGCTCACAAATATTTGGTTAGCCAAGCCATCAATAGGATTAGAGATCTGAGAAGGATAAACTATATGTTAATTTTGAATCTATTAAAAAAATCACAGAGACCATTCCTTATATTCTTAGCCATATCCAATTTTCTATGGCATTGAGGGGAGAAATATTTCACCAAGTACATAATGAGAGAGGTGTTTTTTTCCCCCTATGGAACCTGGAATTTGAAATGTCTGAACTTATTTTGTCTAGGCAAATGTGCAGACAATTTTCCAGTACCTTGCAGCCTCTACATAGTTAGATCTGGGTACTATCATGCTGCAGCTATTGTGTTTCAGCATCTTGCTCCCTGGTCAGTGTAATCACAATCCATGCTGCCTCACAATGTTCTTTAGAGACCTTTCTTTGGTCATTGTTAGGTTCTGTGATTCTTTGTCTGAAATTATTACAGTTTTTAGTTAATATTTAAATGTCTTATTCTACAGATCTCTGTAGTATTAGAAGTCTTTCTAGGTAGATCTTAATAGACAACTTGGTTTTCAGTTACTCGATTTAAGCTTAAACTTTTAGAATGTGTATAGGAGACAGAGTGAGGTTTATTCCTGTTATTAATCATTAATACTTAGTTTGACTATAACCAAAAGTTAATCTATAAGGATGGCTGGTAACTTGTGTTTCTTAACATTTATGATAGTTACCAGATTTTATAAAACTAGAACTTTGCATTGTCAGTTTTAGGTTTAAAAATACTGATTTTATTTTGAAACTCCTTTTAGGAAATCATAAAACAGCTATGTGATTCAGTTTATCTAAATAACTTATGCTTACCAAATTTAGCAAAAACAAGGATGGATTGCCATCTGTATCATAAAAAAAATGAGCTTCTCAACTTTTGGTTAGTATATACAGTGTATGGCTATGATCTTAAATTTTAGCCCTTTAATTTAAGTACAAATATTAACAATGTAATAAAGCACAAATATAATGTAACATTCTGAATTTAAACATATAAGAAACTGTTTGATAAAACAATGAAACATCCTGTACTGACTTCTTATAATATCAAATAATTTTAGCATCCTTTATGTCTTTAAACCCATTGTCACCTTGGTGCCTGTTAAGTTTATGTTAATTTACAGTGTTAATAATTGTAACTTTTTAACTAGTTTCAATTTTTAACAGCTTTCGACATAAAACAAAATTAATGTCATCTACATTAAAAGGACATCTGATTTTCTGATAATCTGAATTTATTCACCAGTGCTCAGAGGTAAATTTTGAGCTGTGGGCTGTTATCATTAGACAGCAAAAATGTTTAAACCATTTTTGTTTTAGCTCTATTCTTGCAACAAACCGGTTTCTAACAGGAAACACTGATAGAAATTTTTAGCAAGTACATATATTTTTCTTGAGAGAAATAAACAGAACTTTTAAACCATTAACCTGGTATGGTCAAAAATTTTAACTCACATTACTAATCTTAAATTTATATTTGTAGATATGAGAGCCCACAGCAAAGAGTTTACATCTTTCTCAACATTTGACAACTTTTCTTTAAACCTCCATAACTTTTTACATTACCTTTAGTCTCTCTCGATTTTCTCAGACATCCCTAGCGTAGAAATGTCTCTCCTTTTCTCTTTTTCTTTTTTCTTATCAGTGACTCTTACCCAGATATGCATGCCTGAAGTGAAATCTTATTTATTTATTTAACTCCTGACACTACCTTCTTACATTGGTGCTTTCCCCTGAGCCTCTCTGCACCCTCTGCTCTCTTAACTGTTGTCTCCTTTTATGGATTTTGTGGGTTACACCAGATCTTCTTTTATGTTATCTTTCAGTATTATAATTTTATTTTTATCTCTTTTCCACTCTTCTGGATCTTGCCAATCCTTTTTCCTGTTCTACCTTTTATTGCCCAGAGAAATGGAATCATACTTGTAACACCTGAAGTTCCTTCTGATGTTCTCTGTTCTGCTTTAATGAGTTGCATTGACCTATAAATCTGCAGACCACTTGACCTGTCTACTAGACCACTGTTATCTTTTTTATCTTCTTTGCTTCAGACTGATTGTAACAAGTCTGCACATAGCCATCACTTCTAATTACCATATATCTTGTTATTTTTATTTTTTTTTAGTTGACACAAAAATCTTTACCGAAGTTGTTCTCTACAACACCCCTCATCCTCCTCCTCCCCACTCTCACCCTCACCCCTTTCCATTCCATGTTCTACCTGTTTTGTTTTTTGTTTTGTTTTGTTTTTGTGGCAATTCCAGGCTGTTTTTAGGAGTATAGCTCTGTAGTAGAGCTTAAAGTTAGGGATGGTGATGCCTTTGAAGTTCTTTTATTGTACAGGGCTGTTTTGGCTATGCTGGGTCTTTTGTTTTTTAATAAAAAGTTGATTATTATCCTTTCAAGCTCAGTGCTGAATTGTTGTGGGTTTTTAATGGAGATTGCATTGAATCTCTAGATTGCTTTTGGCAAGATTGTCATTATTACTATATTTATCCTACCTATTCAAGAGCATGGGAGATCTTTCCATATTCTGGTATCTTCTTTAATTTCTTTCTTTAGAGCACAAATTTTTATTATATAGGTCTTTCATTTGTTTGGGAAGTGTTCCTCCAAGATACTATATGTTCTTTCTGGTTATTGTAAAGTGTTATGTTTCTCTGATTTCTTTCTCAATCTCATTGTTTTCTGAAAAAAGTAGTGCTACTGATTATTTTGAGTTTATCTTGTACCCTGCTAGTTTGCTGAAGGTGTTTATCAGCTATTGGAGTTCCTTGGTTGAGTTTATTGGGATGCTTATTAAGCTATCATATCATCTTCAAATAGTGATAGTTTGACTTCTTCCTTTTAAATATGGATCCCTTTTATCTTGTTTACTTGTCTTATAGCTTTAGCTAGAACTTCACGTACAATATTGAAGAGATATTGAGAGAAAGTGCAGCCTTGTCTTGTTCGTGATTTTAGAGGAATCACCTTAAGCTTCTCTCCTTTCAGTTTGATGTTGGCAGTTGGTTTGCTCTGGGTTCCTTTGTATTTGGGCATAAATTTTCAGAATTGAGACTTTGTGTTGAAGGATTTCTCCTGCAATGAATACTGAATGAGCATCCTCATGTCTTTTGATACATTTTGCTTTGAATTCTAACTTGTTAGATATTAGGATAGCCATGCCTGCTTGCTTCTTGTTTACATTTGATTGGAAGATATTCCCCAACCTTTTACCCTGAAGTAATGTCTATCTTTGAAACTTAGATGTGTTTCTTGTATGTAGCAGAAGATTGCATTCTTTCTTCGTATCCATTCTGTTAGCCTGTGTCTTTTTATAGGTGAGTTAAGACCATTAATATTGGGGGTTAGTAAAGGCCATTGATTTTTGATGCTTGTTTGTTTTAGATTTGATGTTGGCAGTGGTATTGTGAATATAATTGACCTCCATCACCCTTGGTTTATTGTATAGGGAGATTATCTGTTGCCTACATTTTGTGTGCATAGTTAACTTCCGTGGTTGGGAGTTTTCCTTCCAAATCTTTCTGTAGTGCTGGATTTGTAGGAAAGTATTGGAAAAAAATCTGTCTTTGTCATTAAATATCTTGTTTTCCCCATTTGTAATGATTGAGTGTTTTGCTGGGTATAGTAGCCTGGGTTAGCATCTGTGGACTCTTAGTATTTGTAGAACATCTATCCAGGACCTTTTGGCCTTGAGGGATTCCATGGAAAAGTCAGTTATAATTTTGATCGGTTTGCCTTTATATGTTACCTGTTCTTTCTCCTTTGTTGCACTTAGTATTCTTTATTCTGTGTTTTAGGTGTTTTCCTTATTATATTTCTAGGCTTTTTTTTTTTTTTTTTACTTTGGTCCAGCCTAATTGGTGTTCAGTATACTTCTTGTACTTTCATGTGCATGTCCTTCTTCAGATTGGGAAAGTTGTCCTCGATGATTTTGTTTAGTATGTGTTTGACACCTTTGAGCTGGTCTTCCTCACCTTCCTCGCTGCCTATTATTCCTAGGTTTGGCCTTGTCATGGTGTCCCAGATTTCTTTGATGTATTGTGTTAAGGATTTGTTGGATTTATGATTTTCTTTGGTAAATGAATCTATTTCCTCTAGTTTATCTTCCATGCCTGAGATTCTCTCTTCCATCTCTTTTTTTCTGTTGGTTATTTTGGGTCTGTAGTCCACAATTTTTGCGCAGTTTTTCTATTTCCAGCATTCCTCTGGTTTTTGTTGTCTTTAGTTTCTCTATTTCAATCTTTCAGCATTAAAGGTCCTGGGTGGTTGGAGGAAATCTGGGATGAGCCCACAAACTTTGTACCTCCCGGGTTTCCTCAAGTCCAATGAAGATATTCCCAAATGTGAAAGCAAAAGGTTTTAATTTGGAAGAACAAAGCAGTCTGGGAGTTCACTCTATTGGAAGGCTAAGTTACCTAGCAACAAAAGTGAAATGGAGGCCTGACACCCCTAGTCTCAGCTCATAGGGTTTTCAAGGTTAGAGCATTTCATAGAGTACAAAGTTTGATTGCAAGGGCATCAAGATTGATTAGCACACCTGCAAGGTTTTCTTTTCTTTTTCTTTTCCTGTATCTCCTGAAAATAACATGTGGGGTCTGTACTCTGAAATCAGGAAGTTATCCACTAGAAGAGATTCTTGTTCTTTGTAGTTTTTCTTTCTTGCCATTAACCCTAATTTTTAATTTTTCCATCGCATCACATAAAGTAAAATATAAATTGTTAAATGTCTCCAAAAACTGTAGTCTTTCCAAGGATGCACAAAAAGCTCATTGAAGTTGACTAATAAGATGTTTTTACACAGGGCTCCCTGCTCCCAATACTCTGAAGAGATTCAACCCACAAAGTTTTAGTCAAGAGTCATATCATTGATTCCAGGGAGATTCACGTATCTCATGAAAACCCACAGGAAGTAAAATCTGTCTTCCTGTTCCCACTCAGATGTTGGGATGACCCAACACATGATTCATATACTACACAATGTACTCCTCCATCCTGGGGACAGTGGCCTCTCACTCACCATGTGATTACTGAGCTCTCCCAATCTCTCCATTGAACTTACTGCAGCAATAATCGAAGAACAGCACACACAAAAAAAGGTGCCAGCTCTCGTTTTAGAGAAAAGCCTTAATCTGGCACTAAGAAGGTCCCTGTACCTTTTATTACTGACAGATCATGAGGAGTGTCTTGTTGGCTAGTGATGACTCAGTAACAAGATCACCTTCTTAAAGGCACAGCGCAACTATTCCTAACCTGGCCTTCCAACCTAGACAAAAACATTTTCTAGGTCAGCAGAGATAAACATTTCTACTGTACTGGCTTTGACTCCAATAGCAAATACTGCTCTCTTCCTGCACCCACTCCTTTCTCCTGAAAACAAGGTGGCTCTCTAGATTTCACAGGCCACTACACAATCGCATGATATGATTATTCCCTGTCCTAACTACTATTGAGAGATTTTGGCACAGAAAATGAGATGTTCTGTAGTTTCCCACTGATGTCAGATGAACTGAAACCACTTATTTCATGGTTGTCACTGGGACTTCAAAAAAGCAGGGGAAAAAAAAAAGTAAAGAAAACAGGAACCAGATCTAAAACAAGAAAATAAGTCTTTCTGCAATCTCAAGGCTGGATGATGGATCCACTGATTTAGAAACCTGACAACAGTCTTGTTCAAGAAGAGAACATTGAATAATGCAGCTATTTTCTCACTGTACCCTGAGAAAGCTCTGCTCGGTCATCACAGTGCTTGTAGAAGCAAGCTTCCCAGCACAATTCTCTCAGAGTATTCAAATTACCCTGAAGACAACAGTTTTTATTATACATTTTTCAAGAATTTCAGGAATAAAACTCCCAATGCATTGGAGCTATCACCAAAGCATCTGACAGGTGAAAGATATATCATGTTCTTTCTGATATTGCTCCTTCCCTTCTCTCATTGTTTCTAAATTGTCTGTGACCCCTAGATGAAATGTACACCTAGTTCCCCTCACCTCAGCAAAATACACAGAACAAACATCTTCTTTTTGCCATATGCCCTAAAATCTCTCTTAAGTTTTTAATATTCTAGGCGCTCTTCCCTGTGTTGAATAAAAAATTCATTCCAATCTGCATTTTGTAATTTTATGTGCAATATCTGCACATTGTTTTGAGGAAGGAGGGGATGATCATTCGCACAGCTGGAAGAGAGTGGGTTGTCTATTTTAGACAGGGTAAGTGACATTGAGATTTGTGTCTATAAGGTCTGGGTCTTGAGTAGAAGCCAGACACAAGGTACCCTGTGTTGTGTCTTTAAGCACACTTTAACCCTTAAGGATCAACCCTTGTTGATCAAGCCTTACTAGCCAATCAGCAACACCAGGCCAACCTGCCAGTCACAGGCATTGCAGGACACTTTCTGTAGCCATACTGTAGGCTTTTGTTCTTGATGCAGATTTGGTTTTAAGCAGAACAAGAGCCAGTGAATTGATTACTTTTCTGGGAGTGTTACTGTAGTAAATTGTGAGTGGAGCATGGTTGAGTACAGAAGCCACAACATGGTGAGTGATGGGATAATATCAAAAGATGTTTCATAATTACATTGAGCAATCTGAGTATTTCCAAAAATAATTGTTAATGTGCCTTTGTAATCAGCATGTTGTTATGAATTGTTGTTCATATTCATAGGATTGTATTCATTTCATGTTGCAAACTTACCATGTGTAGGATCTTAATTCTGATGCTTCATGCTTCAAAAGACCATTATTTAGTTCTTTATTTTGGTTATATTGCTAATCTGTGGAAGAGTATGGCTCATCATACATGTTGTGTATCTTGGCATGAGACTCAGTACATCTTCTTTTGGGGGATGACCACAGGTCAGATAATGATGCACAACTTCACATAATTATGTACATCCCATAACATGTATACTCATACAAACAATTTTCTCTCATGTTCAATCATACAAAAGATAGTAATAGACTTGTAAAATTGATAAATATTTACTCCATCAATTCTATTACCATCAATTCTAGTCTTGTACACCAAAATTTAGCTTTGAAACACTACACTGGAAATTGTAAAGCTAATTCTACTTGGTATTAATAGTTAAAACCTGGATGCAGATATGTGATTAATGATGAAAAATCAGAGAAGCAGAGCAGCCCACCCCTAGGTGGGAAATTCTGATCCTCGGGTCTTCCATTAGAATGCAAGAAACTTTTGTCTTCTTCCACTTTATATTTCTCTCTCCTCCCAGCCATATCTAACTCCCAAGTACAGGGATAAAGGAATGAGCCACTACCTGTCTCTGTTTCTCTTTTAGACTGGGTCAATCTGGTGTAGCCTAGGGCGACCATGAAATTACAGAGATCCACCTCATTATGTCTCCCAAATGCTTGGATTAAAGGTGTGCTCCACCATGACTTGTCCTATATGCCTAACTACTGCCTAGCTCCACACTCTCTTCTTAAAGCAAGTTTTTTGTTGTCGTTGTTTGTTTAATTTTTTACATTTGAGTATTGTTTGTTTAGGGTTGTTTTCAGAGAGGGTTTCCCTGTGTACATTTCTAACTCAATCAAACACGTGGAGATTTACCAGCCTCTGCCTCTCAAGCACTGGAATTAAAGACATGTGGCACCACCACCTGGCAAACCAAAATACCACAACACCACCATAAAGGAGAAATCCTTTAGGGACCCCACAGATTTAATGGCATGTGGATCCTGCTGAGTTTATCTATTTATAGCTTTAAATCCCATTTCTTTGAAATACTCATGTGTACTGAAGACCAGCTGAGACACCCACACCCATAAACCAAACAAATACCGAATTCTTCAAATTTCCATTTGTCATCACCATTGATGTACTAGCTGGCCCAGAGCCTGGGAGACATTCAAATAAACCCACTTTCTACAGACACAGAGAGATACGTTCTACCAATCCTGTTCAAACAGAGAACATTGAATAATGCAGCTGTTTCCTCATCTTCCTACTGAGGAACCTGTGCTGGTTCAACATAGTACTCATATATATATATAGACGTTCTTCCCAGCATCATTGTCTTTGAGTATTCAGCTTACCATGCAGATGACACTTTTTTATTATTCTTCATATGTCAAGAATTTGACTCAAATATCAGGAATAAAACTCCAATACAATAGACCTATAACCCTGGTGTCTGTGAGGAGAAAGATATATCATCTTGTTTGTAATATGGCTCCTGCCTTTCTCTCATGGTTATCTGAGAGGCCTGTGACAACTAGGTAAAAAGTCCCCTCAGGTCTCCAGACCTCAGGAAGATGGCATAGAACAAACCACTTGTATCCTAAAAAAATTCTCTATACATTTAATATTCTGGGACGCCTTCCATCTGTTTAATAAGAGAATCATTTCAGTCTACATTGTGTAATGGTCTGAGCAAGCTCTGCACAGTGTGTGTGAAGGAAGAAAGAGAGATAGAACCTGTGGACTGCAGGAACTGGGTTGGATCGTATATTGGTGACATGGGTAAGTGACATTGAAATTTCTGTCTGAGTATGTAGTGTTGGCTGTTGTCTTTGATTCCAGCACTCAGGAAATAGAGGCAAGTAGATTTCTCTGAGTAGACTATGGTCTACAGAGTAAGTTCCAGGATAGCAGGGCCACACAGGGAAACTCCGTTTCAAACATCAAAAGAAATGAATTAATCAAATAATCAAATAATTAATATTAAACAAGTAATGAAAAAAATCTACTAGAAAGCAACAACAACAAGATTAATAATAATAATTGAACAGCTCAGTTTAATGAGCAAGTTCTAGGACAACAGGCACCACACAGGGAAATTCTGTCTCCAAAAAAAAAAATTAGTTCCTGTTTGTGCAGATCTCTAAAATTCCTAGGTCTGGAGTAGAAGCCATGCCCAAAGGAGGTGCGGGGCTTGCTGTGTCTTTAAGAACACTCTAACCCTTGAGGAACTGCTCTTGTCACTGAAGCCTTATTAGCCAATCAGGGACATTGAGCCAACCCTCCAGTCTGAGGTCTGGAAGGAGAATTCCTTGAGCCATGCTGCAGGCTTGGTTTTGTATCAGAACAGGAGCCAGAGGATTGATTGCTGCTCTATGAGTGGTGCTGTAGGGAATTGTGAGGGGAGCTCATGGATGAACAGAGAAGCTGAAGCACGGTGAGTGACGGGATGTGGGAGGGTGGGATGGGGAGTCATGGAATTCTGTTTGGCAGGCCCTCCAGGAGGAGACTGGACTGGAATGTGCTGCCACATTCAGTGTTCAGTTAGGCCCATTGTGGTCCAGCAGCTTCCCAGAACACTGTGTGGCCTATGAATACTTCTCCATGTGGTCTGCTTCTGAGGAAAGGATTTTGATGCGGTAGAATTGTGAATAAACTTCTGTGTAGTCAGCTCCATTATGGTTTTGGTGCACAGGGATTGCATTTACCAAAGAAGGAGAGGTTCGGTTACTTAAGTGCCTTCCAAAAGTCCTGCTCTTAACATCTAAAGTTTAGGGGTCACATCCATTCAGAGTTATTATTGTTTTGTTTTTTGCCATCAAAATAAATTTTCTTCTTTTGTGAAAATATAAATAAAAAGACATATTGAGCCCAGTTTCCTCTCCCGGCCATCCTCCTATTTCCTCCAGTGAACTCCCTATACCACCCCCATAAATTCCTCTGGGAGACTCAGGTCTCCCAAGAGGGATCATCAAAATCTGTCATGTCATTTGAGTTTTGGCCCAGGCACTCCTCCTTGTCCTAGGCTAAGGGAGTATCCAAATTGGGAGTTAATTTTGTGCATGCTCTAAATGATATTATTTAATTATTTTTCATATATATATATATATATATGTTATATATATATAGATATAGATATATGTTATATATGTATATGTGTATATAATTTTTAAAATAGAATTTCTCCTTGTAGCTTTGCAGCCTGACTTAGAATTTTCTGTGTGGTGCAGGCTATCACCAATCTCATAGAGATCTTCCTGCCTCTGCCTCCCATTGCTAGGTTACAGTCAAATGCATGTGTAAATGGCATTCTTGTTTTGGACCACACTCCACCATTCAGCTGTTTTGTCGAAGAGTGGAGTTGTTGATAAAAAGATTTACCAATTCTTAGTGGATTGTTAGTCTCTCAAAATAGAATTTAGCTGAGGGAGTGCTGCACCTAAAATTAAATAAAAAAAAATAAATAAAATGAGTTTCATGCTAACCACTCATGTTAGATATTATGATTCTAAAATATATTTGCTCCCCAGGAAAGTCCAGACATATGTCTCCAAACCATGGCAATAGACTAACCACTGATTTCAATGGAGCAGGGCTTTTACAAGCTTTTCAAGGGTTCCTTACTGGGCCACAATGAACATTAAGCCATGGTGTGCCATAAACATCCATTTTCTTCTGGAGAAAAATCATGGCTCTTTCATATGGACAAAATGATCCCAAGTGACAACACTTTGAAAAGGAAAACAATGAGGTGTTGAGGGCTGAACTGAGCAAGCAAGAATTTTTGTGTAGAACCCCACTCATGGAGAAGTAACATTGTTCCTTCTGAAACATAGGAAAGTTCTTGGCAGAACAAATAACAGCTTCAGGGTTGTAGCCTTAGGTGTTTTCCATCAGGTTTTGAGCTATTGAGAATAAAATAGAGCTCATCCCTTGAAACAAGGTAACTCTTCTGTGTTTCCAAGGCATTTATGTAAAAAGAGAAGGAATCAATTCCTTAACAGATAACACCCTAGAATTTTAGCGCCTGGAGATCTATGCTGCAGATATGACTGTCTGTTGAGTTTCATACTTTTCAGATATTTTAAACAGTATACATGTTTCATAGGTCATAAGTATATATCCAAGACCTACTAAGAAAGTAGTGTAGTAAAGCAGGCATTACTTATATATTTGTGACTTTTCTATGTATATTGAAAAGGTTATTTTATGAGTGTCAAGAAGTTTGTTGTGGAGAAACCTTAATCCCTAAAACACATGTCTGTGAGGAAAAGGAAATCAAAGTGTATGAATGCAATGTGGAAACCTTTTTATTGATATTGTTATTTAATAAGTGTATCATATGTTATGTCAGGTAGTTGTGGCCCATGGCTTTACTTTCAGTATTCATGATGAAGAGGAAGGTGGATCACAAAATTTTGTGATCAGCCTGGTCTACAAATTGAGTTCCAGGCTATCCAGGTCTACACAGAGACATTATGTATCAGAAAACCTAAGGGAAAAAAAAAGAATATATGTTACGAGCCATGTGAATTTAGGATATGGAAAGAAGAAACATACCTCTCTCTGTTAGGACATTGAGAAGAAATAAAAGATATTCAGTAGTCATCACTTTGAGAATAATTGTTGAGTGTGAAACCAGTTTGAAATTTATCAGTATTCCATCATCATCTGAAAAATATCAACAAATACACTGCAGTAAATCCATATGAATGTGTGAATGTTTCCATTTGTACTGGTATATTTGGCCAGTGTATTATGATTTATACAATGGAAAAATTGATAAATGCAATAAATATGGCAAAGGTCTGCGATGGTCCAATTATTTTCAATTATGTGAGAAATCTCATGTGAACATATGCAGTAAATGTGGGCCATGAAATAAAGGCTCACACTCTGAATCACAGGTATCTTCTTTGAAAGCAAGACAATACCTCATAAGGGAAGCATTATGAAAGTAAGTTTCAATATCTTAATCTTGTCTACATGTAGGCCAAAGTATAAATTTATTTTATGCATGTACTAAGTTTCTTTAGTATCAAGCATGTGGTAAAGTTTTACATATGCTAATTATCTTTGCAGTAATAAAAGAAGCCATACGGGAGTGAATCCCGTGAATATACACAAAGAAAGTGTGAATAACTTTGTATGTTACAGGCATCTTCAAAGGCTTGAAAAAATTCACACTGTAGAGAAACCATAAAGAAGTCTTCAGTATGGTGAAGTCTTTTCATGGCAATGTTTCCTCCAACTCCGTGAAAGAAAACACTCGGTAGAGAAAACCTATGAATGTAGTCAATGTGGTAAACTGTTTGCAAGACATACTATGCTTAAAAGACAGGTTAGAACACATAGTGGAGAGAAAACACAAGATTGTAATCAATGTGGTAAAGTCTTTTCACTATGCAATCATCTCAAAAAACATAAAAGAACACATACTGGTGAGAAACGCTATGAATGTAGTGAATGTGGTAAAGCTTTTTCACAACACTGGTATGTAGTGAGATGGTCCTTCTGTGCCACTGACCACGCCCATTGGGAGGTGGAGCCATGTGCGGAAGTGACCTGTGGAAGGGGTTCGGAGAGAGAGCCTGGAAACGTTCTCTTGCTGGCATGAATCGGACAGGAGAGACTCAGGTTGAATTTCCTGGTGTTCATCTGTCTAGGTTGTAAGTTATTTCTCCCTGAATAAACATCTATTTGGACTATTTCTTTAGCCTGATCCTTATTTAACCGAGATATCTGGTGTCAGAAGCGGGATTAGGATTTTCACGGGACCTGAGTGAAACCCAGGTATCAGATGCCGCTCCCCTCCCCCACATACCCCAACGGGCAGGGTTTAACCAGGTGTACTCACCACAGCTTTGGGACATTTGCCTCTTCCTTACAGCAAAGGAGATCTTTGCCGCCAAAGCGGACCTGATAAGGCACTCACCGTTTCTCATTTTTTGCCCATTTCCGCACAGCACTTTGCATTCATGCAGAGCCGCTCGGCACCTGCCCTGCTTGTGCGTTTTCCTGCCCTTAGTCTTGTGTTCCAGCAATTCTAGAAGTCTCCTTTTAACAAAATTTCATTTGCCATAGTTTGTTAAGAGCTATTCTATAGGGACCGGATTCAGACGGATCGTCTGCTGCCGGACGATATTTGGCGGTATACTTCTAGGCAGAACTGGGATCAGACGGGCCTCGGCAGCTAGGCACTATTTGCTGGCACACCTCCAGGCATAACTACCACAAACTGAGATCTACAACTAAAAGCATCAAAGTTCCAGGACAGCAGAATTACACCTAAGGTAACTGTAACATCCTTTGCAATTTAAGCTGATATAAAATCTGAGATCAATTGTTCCATAAATATGGCAGATAATTTTACAATGCAGAACATTAGGAATTATTTTACCTCATATGTAGAAGGGATTTTAGAAGAAGAAAGTTATGACTGGACCAATATGTACTTTTATTTTGTAATAGCAATGGGTTTCATCATTAACATGATATTCTTAAAGAAATGGTTTGAGATTACAGCAAACAATAAGGAACTTGTACAAACAATAGACGACTTAGGAACAAGGATTCGAAACATTGAAAATGATAGAATTCAAAGCATAGAGACAAGGATTCGAAACATTGAAAATGATAGAATTCAAAGCATAGAAAGAAAGGTTCAGAATATTGAAAATGGCGTTGGCTTTGGTAGAATTTGTTTCATGTCAGAAACTTCAATAACCAGAACAGAAACAATGCAATGAATTAACACACTAGCAGAAACAGCTGGTTCCTGGGCTGAGGAAGCTACTAATAAGTTTAAAAAAACTGGAACATCAGATAGAAAGATTAGATGATAGAATCTCTTCGATGCCAGAGGATAATGGCAAGCTTGCAGATAGAACATTGTTTCTAGAAGCCAGTTTACATGCCATTCAGATAATATCTAAGGATGAGAAGATTAAAAACATGGAATCATTTGTAGTTGGAGAAAGTAAGAAACTGACTGATGCAATGAAGTCTCTAGAAAGTTATTTGATTCAAGAAGTTCAGACACTCAAAGAAACAATGGTGAATAGATTTCAGGCTTTAGAAGACCTTCATTCTGATACATCAGAAGAAGAACTACAGGTAATAGGGCATGAAAAAGACTTAAAATTTTCCACACCATTTAGGGTCAGGAGATCTTTCCCTGTATCTGGTAATGAAAAACCAGCAATGGAAAAAGACCCAAAAGGTGTTGTTGGATATCAGTGGGAACCAATACGTATGAAAGATTTAAAAGGTATAAAGGAAGCAGTAGTCTCTTATGGCATGCACTCACCTTACGTGAAGCAATTAGTAGAATCATGGGCAAGGAATAACAAGGTAACTCCTAAGGATTGGGATCAATTAATATCAGCTGTCCTTGAAAACTCCTCTCAATTAGAATGGAGGGCTTTATGGAGAGAGGAAGCAAAAGCTCTTGAACTTCAGGGCTTAAAGAAAGGTTATAAAGCTCCCCAAGATAAAATTCTTGGTTAGGGTCTTTATGGTGACCCAGAAACCCAAGCTGCCTATGATGAACATATCTTGTCTCTATGCAGTACAGCAGCTTTGAAAGCTTGGGATAAGATTCATGAATTAGGAGAGAGGCTAGAACCCTATACCAAGATAAGGCAAGGACCTAGAGAATGCTTTAGTGTCTTTCTAGAAAGATTATCTAGGGCAGTACAATTAGAGGTAGCAGACATAGATGCTAGGCGAATACTCATAGAATCTTTAGCTTATGAGAATTCGAATCCTCAATGCAAACAGGTGCTTTGTCCTTTAAAAATGTGATCAGCACCCTTGGATGAATGGGTCCTATATACAGGCAACATTGATTATAATGACAATAAGACTGAAGCATGGGTAGGAGAAGCCATACCTAAAGATCAGAGAAGGCATCAAGATAACAGAGTTCCTTACTATGGTGACTTAGAAGCTTGGGTAGGAGAAGCCATCTCCAAAGGTTTGAAGAGATATCAACATGTCAGATGTTATAACTATGGTAAGATAGGACATCTAAAAAGAAATTGTAGGCAAAGCTTCCCTAGAAATAACACTCCGAGGAATGAATCAAACAGAAGGCCTCAGCCTCCTGGGTTATGTAGAAGGTGTGGCAAAGGCAGACACTGGACAAATGAGTGTAGATCGACCAGAGACAAGCAAGGAATCCCTTTACCATTGGGAAACTCCTTGGGGGGCCTCTCGAAGGCCCCCGCATCACAGGTGGTCCGAACATTCCCAGTCACAGTAGAAGACAATCTCCCACAGGAGAATTAGAAAATTCTGTGCCTATTATAAAAACTCATACTGCTCTGGATGACAAACTAGTGACAACAGTTGAATCAAACATGACAGAAGTAAATACAAAACGTATATTTTGGCAAACCGCTATAAATAGTCATAGGCCTAGATTGATAGATAAGATGAATAATAGACTTTGAAGGCCTCCTGGACACAGGAGTGGATGTAACTCTCATATCTAATAAATCTTGGCCTCGAAGATGGCCCCTGCATGAGATAAATGTTCAATTATTATGGATTGGAACCCTGTCTCAGGTAAAAGAAAGCATGAGATGGATTGACTCTATAGGACCAGAAGGACAGAGAGGAAGGTTGAGACCATATGTGGCTGATGTAGTGATAAATTTTTGAGGTCGTGATCTATTACAGCAATGGAATACACAGATTAACATTCCTCCAGTATTAGATAGGAACCATAGACGACCTCGTGATAGTGGAAAAAATAGTATTAAGTACTATACAAGACAGATACCAAATATCCAGGCAGTACAAAAACAGAATACAAGTGCTGAACAAACAGAGGAACCAAAAGCCCTACCTTTAAAATGGCTAACAGAGGAACCTGTCTGGGTAGGACAATGGCCTATGCCCTCTGAGAAGTTAGAAGCTTTAGAAAGCCTGGTTCAGGAACAGCTAAATGCTGGACATATTGAGGAATCAACCACCCTTGGAATTCTCCTGTATTTGTGATCAAAAAGAAATCTGGTAAATGGAGAATTCTTACAGACCTGAGAGCCATCAATAAAGTTATCCAGCCAATGGGCTCTCTACAGCCTGGAATGTCTTTGCCTTCTTTGATACCCAAAGAATGGCCTATTATAGTTATTGATTTAAAGGATTGCTTCTTCACTATACCTTAACAAGAACAAGATAAAGAGAAATTTGCCTTCACGGTACCTAATTACAATAATTCTCAACCGGTGAAGAGGTATCAATGGAAGGTTTTGCCACAGGGAATGCTAAATAGCCCCACCCTGTGCCAATATTTTGTACAAAAATCGTTATAAATAATTTGTAAACAGTTTCCACAATCCATAATCTATCATTACATGGATGATATATTGTTAGCTGACCCTAAAGGAGAAATATTAGAAAAAATGTTTGAGAAAGTAAAGGAAGATTTACCTCGCTGAGGATTACAAATTGCACCTGAAAAAAATACAAAATGGAGAGTCTATCAACTACTTAGGATATAAAATAGGTCTACAGAAAATTGGACCACTAAAAGTACAGATCAGAAGAGATCGCTACCAGAGTCTTAATGATCTTCAAAAATTACTAGGAGAGATTTCTCAACTGCAAACCATTATTGTAATAGAAGGGCATGATTTGAAAAACCTGAAAAAATCGCTAAAAGGAGATAAGGACTTGAATAGTCCACGAATACTATCAGCTGAAGCTGAGAAGGAATTAGAATGGGTAGAAAAGAGGATACTAGAGGCACATGTGTACCGTGTGGATCCAAACCTAGACTGTATTCTCGTTGTATTTCCACCTAGAGAATATCCTTCAGGAATTTTGATGCAGAGAGAAGATATCATATTAGAATGGATATTCCTACCACATAAACTGAATAAAAAACTAAAAACATATATAGAGAAGTTCTCTGACTTGATTATAAAAGGTAAATTAAGACTTCGTCAGCTAATAGGAAGGGACCCAGCAGTAATTATACTACCTTTAACTAATGAGGAAATTTTCTCCTATGGAAAGATAACGAATATTGGCAGAGAGCTTGCAGTAACTTTTTGGGAATGATTAGCAACAACTATCCTAAAACTGAGAGAATCAAATTCATAAAGAAAACGATTTGGATCCTTCTATGCATTGTAAGAAAAAGACCTATTACTGGAGTTCATACATTCTACACTGATTCAAACAAATCAGGTAAGGCAGGATGTAAATCAGGAAAAATTAGCAAAGTGGTTCAAATCCCTTACGATTGTGTACAAAAGTCAGAATTGTATGCCATTCTCATGGTACTTATTGATTTTAAAGATCCTGTCAATATAGTTACTGACTCTCAATACACAGAGAGTCGTTTTACACATTGAGACTGCAGAATTTTTTCCTGACAATACAGAATTAACTTCATTGTTTATACAGTTACAAGATACAATCAGAAAGAGGACTCATCCTATATATATATATATATATATATAACACACATCAGATCCCATACGGGTCTGCCAGGTCCTCTAGCACAAGGCAATGATGAAATTGATCGTTTATTGATAGGAAGTGTGCTAGAAGCCTCAGAGTTTCATAAGAAACACCACGTGAACAGCAAAGGTTTAAAAAAGGATTTTTCTATCACTTGGGAACAAGCCAAGGAAATAGTAAGGAAATGTCCTACTTGCTCATTCTATAACCTAGCTCCTTTACCACCAGGCAGTAACCCTAAAAGTATAAATAGGAATATAATATGGCGAATGGATGTGTTTCATTTTGCAGAATTTTGAAATTTAAAATATGCACATCACACTATAGATACATTTTCAGGGTTTCAAAGGGCTACTGCTCTGAGCTTTGAAAAGGCTGATTCTGTTATCACACACCTATTAGAGGCAATGTCCATTATGGCATACCTGAACAAATAAAACCTGACAATGCTCCACCATAGGTCTCCAGCAAATTGAAACAGTTTTTTGAGTATTACAAGATAAAGCACATAACTGGTATACCACAAAATCCTACAGAACAAGCAGTGGTTGAGAGATCCAATCATACTTTAAAAGAAATGCTCCTTATACAGGCAGGAGGAACCAAAACACCCAAACACAGATTACATAATGCTTTATTAACATTAAGCTTTCTTAATGCTGATGACAAAGGAAAAACAGCTGCAGAAAGACACTGGACAATAGAAAAAACTTCTGAACTAAATCAGTCAGTGTACTTCAAGGATGTACTGACCTCAGAAATGAAAGCAGGATATATATTACGTTGGGGTAGGGGTTTTGCATTTGTATCTACAGGAGAAAAAAAACTATGGATACCATCTAAGTTAATCAAGATCCGAGTTGAACAAGAGAAACATCTTAATGAAGAGAAATGACAAGTCATCCAACGAATTAGGTCCCATAAGGTGTGTGGAGGCCACTCAAAGGTAGGGGAAGTGTTCTGTTCCTGTTCTTACAGGAAAACAGAGAAAACCTATCATCAAACAGCCAAAAAACACTGAAAATGTAGGTGCCTACAGAAGAGAAGACAGCTCTTCAGAAACAATCACTTAAGGAAACAGAATCTGATATATGGTAAAAAAAAAAATATTTAATTGTAGTAATCTATTTCTATACAGAAATCTATTTCTCTCTACTATCTAGTATTCCTGAAGTCCCAATTTATGTAAACCAATGCTGGCTTTGGAGATGGATTTGGCTTTCCTTCTCTAAATTCAAGCATGTTGATAAGATTAAATTCATGGTTTCTGCCTTAAATCAAGAAGCCAATTGGTGTAAGGCAGAAGAAAACAAATATGGGGACTAATTTCTTATATGCAATTTTCTCTCTGATATCCTAATTTTCTCACATAATTTTCATGTTTATTGTTGTCTTCCCCTAATGCATACCTTAAACCTTGAAACTTTTTCTTTAATATGGATGTGTAACTATTCCACAAGGAATAATAACGATTCCTAACAGCAGTGTTTGAACTCTCCGGAAAGAAGATGGGGCCCCACATCATCGTTTCCACTTGACTCAACCTGATGCATCTGAACTACAAACATTACCCTAAAACCGGTTAGAAACTGTTTTGCTCGAGACAACTCATGACTAGCTAGCTGTAATGGTGCACCTTTTTATTACACCCTGGCCAGAGTTTCAAATAGAACTACAGTCAACAATTTTCTGCCACACAGTGACTAGCTACATATGTCACAGCCAGTTCTGTTGAGAAATTTGGTTGTTAAAATTTTCTTCCTACAGGATCCATTGGAGCAATCATCGTCCCATTTCAGCAGGAAGTAACCTTAAGATAACGATGCCCCCCCCCCTTCCCTACCCTTGGAATTTTGGGATAATAGTCACCGTCTTTGAGTTGGTTTTAGTTATTTAGGGTTAGGTATGGAAGGTGATGCTTACACTCGGGTTTATCTTTTAGACAGAAATAGGGAATGGTTGGTAAAGGTATGGTTTAGATGGGATATAGGTAGATAAGCCTGTTTTCTTGAGAATTTGAGTAAGAATGAGGTAGTATTTTACAGCTTACATTGTTATGTATTCTTATGTGGTAAGCTATGTAAAATTAAGTTTATATTTTGTTATATTGTGTGAAATCTTTCCACTTACAATGTTTTATGCACATTATTTTTACCATATTCTATGTATGTATACTTTTCTTATATTCAAGACATTTTGTGTATTGATACGATTTGGGATATTTATCTTGCTGCCATTTATAGTTCTACCTCTTGTCTTGACATTTATACTCTACCTCTATTTTAGGGATTTACATGTATGTATATGTAAATAGTTATCTTGTTTAAGTATTTGTTCCTGCTTTAATCAGGGAAGTTTTAATCAGTCTTTTAGCTAAATTCCTGAGTATTACAGATTATCTTCACTCATGTTTCCTGTACCTATGAGATTAGTTAGATATAGATGCTTAATCTTCAATAACTTCACAGACATGCAGAACATGTTATTTAAATGTTTTAATATTAGTATTCCATTGACATGAGACACTGTTGCTCCTGACAGCACCGTGCACTTTCACGAAAACATGTTGGACACTGTTGTTGCTCCTGCTGGAGTTCAATCTTGCCTCAGCTAATGGCCTGTTGGGCAAAGAATTGCCCCCACCTTGACCACTGATTTGGACATGCAGTCCTATGTGCTTGCAGGAGACAAATATAGAAAACTGCTTTACCTTGCCACGTCAGGGTAAGACAGCCATTCTACCTCCCTGCTGTCGTTGTGGTCTGTCAAGTTCTCTTGGCCTTAGCCAAAACTTGGTGTACCAACGTTGCTGTGAGACCTTGGGTGACTGTCCAGGTGGCTTGCTGTTTCTGTCCTTGCTGCACCTTTTGGAAGTTGCCCATCCGCACTTCCTGTCTACTCTAGTATTGTTATTTTCCTTCTCAGGTCTTGATGAGGTTGAAGATTAAACTATCACAACTATTATTCTCTCTTCCTACTTAGATATTTTAGGTACTAGACGTACGTTTTCCAGCTTAGGGCAACTCTATTGTAAACTCCATTATGCCTTCACCCTAGGACTAGATATGTAGGTCATTTTGTTCTCGATTTTCCTTTTCTTAGAGCGCACTTGTTATTCACAGTTTTGTATATAGTTCTGTATTAAGCCTACATCTTTTCTTTAGACTGAAATAGTCCTTCTGTGGCACTGACCATGCCCAATGGGGGTGGAGCCATGGGCGGAAGTGACCTGTGGAAGAGTTCGGAGAGAGAGCCTGGAAAACCTCTCTTGCTGGCATGACTCGGACAGAAGAGGATCGGGTTGAATTTCCTGATATTCATCTGTCTAGGTTGTAAGTTATTTCTCCCTGAATAAACATCTATTCGGCCTATTTGTTTATCCTGATCCTTATTTAACCGGGATACTGGTGTCTATTAATTCTTAAAAGAATACATACTGGAGAGAAACCTTATGTATGTAATCAATGTGGTAGAACATTTTCACGTGTCATTAATCTCCAGTCTCACCATAGAACACATACTGGAGAGAAACCCTATGGATGTAGTCAGTGTGGCAAAGCTTTCTCACAACACAGCGCTCTGGAACGTCATAAAATATCACATACTCAAGAGAGACCCTATGAATGTAATCAATGTAGTAAAGCTTTCACAACACATGATGTTCTTAAAAGTCATATAAGAACACATACTGGAGAGAAACCCTATGGATGTAATCAATGCAGTAAAGCTTTTTCACAACACAGTGCTCTGCTACGCCATCTAAGATCACATAAAGACCCTATGAATATAATCAATGTAGTAAAGCTTTCACTACATATGATGTGCTTAAAAGTCATATAAGAACACATACTGGAGAGAAACCCTATGGATGTAATCAAAGCATTTGCAAGTAATGGTCAGCTTAAAACTTATATAAGAACACATACTAGAGAGAAACCTTATGCATGTAATCAATGTGGTAGACCATTTTCACGTGTAAATACTCTCCAATCTCATCATCGAACACATACTGGTTAGAAAACTTATGGATGCAATCAATGTGGTAAAGCTTTTTCACAACACAGCCATCTGGTACATCATAAAAGAACACATACTGGAGAAAGTCCCTATGAATGTAATCAATGTTGTAAAGCTTTCACATCACATGATGTGCTTAAAAGTTTTATAAGAATACATACTGGGGAGAAACCTTATGAACGCCATCAAATAGTAAACCATTTATACATCCTATGGCTTTCTTAAGTCATAAAAGATTGCATACTTGAAAGACACTGAATGTATACCAAGTGGTAAAGTTGTGTACTTTGCTTATCATAATAAACTTTGTCAGCCTAAGAATACCCTAATGTAAAGTAATCTTACTAGAAAGGATGTTGTGCAATCTTCAGCCAAGGTACATTGAGTTACATAGGATTCTGGAGAGAAAAATATCTGACATGTGAACAATCAGTTCAAGTATTGCAATGTCTCTTTTGTTCTCACATGCAAACTCATGTCTACAAAAGTCGTAGGAATTCGCTGATAAGGGAACCCTGAGTCATCCTAACACTTGTCTTTATTTACATAAAATAACTTATTCAAATGATTTGTGTTCTCTAAGCCCAATTCTTGATGCTTGCTTTCTTTCACATGAACCAATTCAAGTTGTAGGAAAATTGTGAAGACTTTAAGACCCTCAACACATGGGTTACAGGAATGAGAGCTCATAAGAGAAACTATTCACATATGGAAATTTTAATTATGTGATATCAGTGTGTCAGTTTGTGATTGCTCACATGTGTAAGTTGTTTTCCAATAAAATACTTAATTTACCATTTGTCTTGGGTAGAAAAAACTTATCAGCACCACACATCCACAAGAAATAATTTTGTTTATTAAATTTAAAACAAGTATGTTGTCTACTGTGCTCATAAAATTTTTTTAAATGAGTTGGATATTCTGTTCCATGATATCAGGGTGATAAAAACAAAAGGATTTCAATTAGGCATAGAGTGAGAGATTCAGTCTAACAAAATTATGACAACTTCATTGCCATGACTTATGTCAGTTTTCTGAAAACATACTGTACTTTCCCATACCTGAATACAAAAGGGTCTAAACTTCTTGAGAAGTGCTTACTTGAATTTTAAATTTTCTTTTAGTTCTTGTATTGATCCCATGGCTGGTCTGGAACTCCTGCCTATAAGGTAGACTGATTTACTGTCTTAGTATCTGAGATACCTGGGATTGCTGGATCTTAATTACAGGTACCCACCTACCCAGTTTTAAACTGAACTTGTAGTAAAAGGATGGCACTTGCAATATACATGTCAGGGTTATGGTTGAATTATTTTTTCAACATGTTAGAAGATTTCCCTGTTTATGAGTGATTATGTATCTTATATATGCTTTTGTTGCTGTGTAAGGGTGTCCTTGAACCTTTATTTTTCAGTCTGCAAATACTCCCCAAATTTAAATATCTTTATATTTTCAAAATATTTAGTTTTCAGCTTGATTAAATCTGCGGTCTAAGTACAGGTATCAAAGATAATAAGGTTTTGACTTATTCTGTTTTGGTTTGAAATTTTTGTGCTTGTCTGTGGATACTTTCCTTCTGTACACAAGATTTCATGTAGTGAACACTGATCTTGAGCTCTATATTAGCATAAGAGGACCTTGCAGGCCTGATTCTCCTGCCTCTACCTCTACATCCTAAGTGCTGGGTTGCAAGTGTGTGTCAGTGTGCCTCTAATTTATTTTGGTTTTGATTTTAGTTTTTTTTTACTTTTTGTTTTTTTTTTTTTTTTTTTTTTGAGACAGAGTCTTTCTATGTTGCTGAGACTGGCCTCAAACACTGGCTGTCGCCCCACATTAGCTTTCTGAGTCCTGGAGTTACAGGAAGTTCAAACTCGATCTACCGGACCCCACAGATGGACAAGTTTTTAAACTAGGCATCACAGAGGAAGTGTGGCAGTGACCTCCAGTCTAGACAAAGATGCTTAACACTTTCTCTCTGGAGCTTTACTCAAGGGACTTAAGCAGCTAGGCATTGATACCACTCACCACTTGGGAGGTAGAGGCAGTTTGATTTCTGTCAGTTTGAGGCCAGCCTGGTCTACATAGGAATTTCTGGACAGGTTCCAAAGCCACAGAGAAACCCTATATCAAAAACCTAAAACAACACAAAATAAAACAAAAACAAAGAAAAAAATAAGAGAGAGAGAGAGAGAGAGAATTTAGCCAAGCAATGATATTTCAAGCCTTTAAACTCAGAACTCTGGATACAGAAGTGGGTGTATCTCTGAGTTGAAGAACATCAAGGGCTACAAAGAGAAACCCTGTGTGTGTGTGTGTGTGTGTGTGTGTGAGTGTGTGAGTGTGTGAGTGTGCTACCCTGAATTATGTACACATATGTACATAAACATCCAAGTGTCCATGGAGATAAGGAGAAATCATCATCACCAGGAGCTTTATTTACAGGTGGTTTTGAGACACCAGGTTTGGGGGCTAGAAATAGAAGTCCAGTCCTCTGGAAGAGGAAGAAATGCTCTTAACCTGAACAATATAGCTAGCCGAAGAGATCCACTACTTACATTTAGTTCTTCTACAGATTATTATTATTATTAATTGTTCATGTCATTCTTTGCTGCAGCATTGTGTGATGAAAATGGATCCAACAAACTCAACAAGCCTATAGGAGTTTATTGGGAAAGGGAGTGAAGGCAGTGGTAGGTGTCAAACAATTTGGAGCAGAAAGAGAAAGAGAGAGAAAATTGGCAGGAGTAGCTTGCTGATAAAGAAGAGGGAAGCAGTTTAGAACCAGGCTCTGCAGTTGGGGCCCTTGCAACTGGGGACATGGAGGTTCCATTGGCCCAGCTCCTCGTGGCCTTTGAATGCACAGTCTTATGGAGTCACTTAATGAATGCAAGGCTTAGCCTTCCAACCTTTGACAGCCTTTGAGATGTGAGTGTATAGTGATCATCTCTGAAAGCCAGATCCTGGAGGGAAGGGAAGGTTACCAGTGGAAACCAAAGAAGGTTGAATCCAGAGCATGTAAGTAACCTGAGCATTAGACAAGCCTGTGACCTGGAAAGGTTCCCTAAGAAGAAACAGGCCCTGGAGAGGATATGTGTGGAGTGACAGTTGCTGAGGAGAAACCACCAAGGCAGGAAGAGAAGTTTTTGGGAGTAGGAACAGGGCCAGGTTGCCTAGGGTGAGGGTGAATCCAATAAATCAATTATTACTATTAGGCAGCACATGCTTTTCTGGGTGCTATTATTTCCCTTGTTAATTACAGAACATTTGTGTTATAAAAGTGTTATAAAGGACACTACCTGTAAGTGTGGTGACAAAGGCCTTTTAATTTCAGCATTCAGGAGGTAGAGGGAATTCTTTCTGTTTGAAGGTAGTTGGGTCTACAAAATGATCTCCAGGACAGCCTGGTATTCACAGTGAAACAAATTCTGGAAAAGCACACAAAAGACCACTCCAGCAAATATGTTTTTCTTTATCCCTCCAAATGACAAATAAAATATGTCATGTGTCCTTATAGTCTTTCTACTCATGAAGCCTTAACCTAAGAAATTATTTTGCATTTTTTACTAGGCAAAAAATGTTTGCATTGTGTCTGTCATGCACAATAATATTGGGATGTTTTATTTTCCCTTTCCTGACTGGTTATCCATTTCTCCAGAAAGTGCCCAGTGTAGTAAGCATCAGTCACGGCTTTGGGTATATTCACATTCCCAAAGTGTGTGTGTGTGTGTGTGTGTGTGTGTGTGTGTGTGTGTGTGTGTGTGTGTGTTTGTGTGTAGACCATAAAACAACTTTTGGTGCCTATTCTCTCCACCTTGTTGAGTTTACTCTTTAATAATATTTTAATGCAAATATTTGCTTTCATTATGTGAATTGTGTCTGTATGAATGTATACAATTCATGTGACTGCTTGCAGAAGCCATAAAAGAGCACTGGATTACATAGAGATGGAGTTATAGATGGTTATAAGCCACTAGGCATGGATACTGGGAAGTGAACACAGGTATTTGGCAATAGCAGTAAATACTCTTTTAAATATTCTTTGCCTCTGATCTAGCTCTAAAGCTCCTAATTTATATTTTTAGTTAAAAGTATTTTTTCTTGTGTGTTTTTAATTACATGTTTTTTTCTTGTTTTTTTTTTTTTTTGTGATCAAACACATGCCTGTACACATGTGCTATCACACAGGCTTTACCAATCCAGGAAACTCTGAGGAGGTGGTTAAAGCTTCTTTCACTTTGTGTCACTGGAATTTAACTCAGGTTGTCCAATTTGGTATAAAGTGCCACTTTCCAATGATCTACCTCAATGGCCAATAATTTTAAATTTTAGTTTTAGTTTAAATAAAGAGTATTGGGTTTCATAGTGGTATCTTTATATACTTGTGATTATGTGCTTTCCTTGTTTGTTTTCTTCCCACACTACTCTCCCTTTTGACCCTCCTCATCTCTAGCTGATTCCATTTCTTGTAGCATTTAGTTCTAAAATATATTTACTAGTCTTTGCAAGTAATGTTCTTGAGCAAATTTTGTATCTACCAAAATAGGGTTAAAACAAAAATTAATTAAAAGAGATGGGCTAGAACAATCCATATTCAATGGAAAAAACTAATAAGACATGTCAATTCTTAATATCTATGCCCCAAATACATGACGAGGAAACATACCCTAGGGGATTAGACAGGAAGAAACTATTGAATCATGGTTAAAATTAACAAATTAGAAACAAAGAAAAATAAAATTATTGAATGAAAAACATATTTGATTTTTGTGTGAAAAATCAACTATACAAACAAAACTAACATAAAATCAGAAATTAAAAGGAGACATAAAAGTAATCAACAAAGAAAACCACAGAACCATAAGAAATACTTTCATAATACTTCATACATCCAAATTGGGAATATATATATATATATCTTCATAGGTACCACTTACCAAAGTTCAATCAACACCACATGAACTATCACACATAGTGAAATAAAATGAATCCTTACAAGCCTCACAAAGAAAAATAAGTACGTATTTAAATAAATAAATATATAAAACCTGAGTGCAACATTGTTTTAACATTGGAATTTACTAGACTTTCAAAGAAGTGTTAGAAATGTTACTTCTCAACTTATTCCATGATAAAACAACACAAGAAACTTTACCCAATTTATTTTATGATGCACAGGTACACAGATATCGATGCATTCAGACTTTTTAAAAATATTCATACATAATTGATGTCAGATGTTACTACATCATATACCTTTAACCTGAAACAGGGTACAGTGGAAATTAGGCTTTCTGGATAGCCTTTAACAATCTGGATATTGCAACAGGTTGACAGACTCGAGGATTCCAATTTCAATAATTCAATGGATCATAGCCACTCTGCCTGATGACGTTGAGATCATAAACCTTACTCAACAAGGTTTTCCAATGTTGTGGGTAATAAAAAAGAGAATTGGAGATCAACTTTTCTCATGAATATAGGTGACAAAATACTCAATAGTATCCTCATAAACAGATTTCAAAACAGGACAAAATATCATCCAAACCAATAAAGAATGACTCATTGCAAAGAGGGAGTGATACTACAACTCACAAAAATCAAACATATATAATGCACAATAAAAGTAAACTATAAAAAACATAAGTATTTATTTTAATTTTATACATTGATGCTAGTTACCTCTCCCTCCCTCCATCTTTCTCTGTTACACCCTTTCATACCTCATGACCCCCTTCCCCTCCTACCCCTCCACACTCCACATGTAGGGTAATGCTTTCCAGGAGGGCTAATCTAAATCTTTCAAATCATTTGGAGGGAGTAGGGACTAAGACTTTTCTTCTGTATCTATGTTAAGAGATAACCTTCATGGAGGATGTGATCTGAAAGTCCTTGTGTGCACCAGGGATACATCCTGGTTTCACTCTCCAAGGTCGCTTAGACTGTCCAGGCATTCTATCTTAGACTCATGTTTAGTGGATCTGAGTCAGTCCCATGATGGATTCCCCGATATCAGTTTGGTGTCCCATTACCTCCTCTTTGTTCAAATAAGCTGTCTCTATGTGTTACTGCAGCCTGGTCTTGTCCTCTCTCTCTGCATCTGGATTCCAGTTATGTTAAGTGTTTAGTTGTGGCTGTTTCCTTCTGTTTGCATCAGCTACTAGATGAGGACTCTATTGTGTTAAATAAGTTACTCATCAATCTCATTATTACCAAAGGCCATTTATGGTAGCCTTTCCACTGTTCCTCAAACTGTTAGTTGGGGTCAGACTTGTAGATCTCTGGACATTTCTCTAGGTTCAATTTTCTCTTTAAACATATAATGGCTCCCTCTTTTATGGTTTCTCTATGTGTCTCTCATTCTGTCTCTGTCTCTTTCTCTCACTCTCTCCCTTTTCTCTCGTCTATTCCTTCCCTGACACAATCTTCCCACGTGCTTTTCTCTCCTCCTGTTTCTCATAGGTCCTTCTCTATTAGTTGTCCCCTCCAACACCCCATATGCTCAGGAGATCTTGTCCCTTTCCTATTCTGTGAGGGACCTTATATGACCCTCTTAGAATATTTCTTGTATCCTATATTCTCTGCCAAAGTGAATTATACACTGGTGATCCTTTGCACTATGTCTAAAATCCATATATGAGTGAGTACAAACCATGTTCCCCTTTTTCTGACAGGGTTACCTCATTCAGGATGGTTTCTTCAAGTTCAATCCATTTGCCTGTGGATTTCAAGATTCCAGTGTGTGTGTTTGTGTGTGTGTGTGTGTGTGTGTGTGTGTGTGTGTGTGTTTGCAGCCTAGTATTCCATTGTGGAAAGGTGCCCCATCTTCTTTATACATTCTATAGTTGAAGGTCATTTAGGTTACTTCAATGTGCTTGCTATTACAAATAATGCTGCTCTGAACATCGGTGAACACATGCCTTTGTTGCATGGATGTAGATTATTTGGCTATATTCCTAAGAGTGGGATTGCCAGGTAATGTGGTAGAGTGACTCCCATTTTCCTGAGGAACTGCAACACTGATCGCCAAAATGTTCCTACATGTTTGTATTCTCACCTTCAGTGGAGGAGTGTTCCCCTTTCCCCACATCCTCTCCAGAATAAGTTGTCATTGGTGTTTCTAATTTTAGCCATTCTGGCTGGAGTAAGATATCTCAGAGTTGTTTTGAGTTCATTTCCCTTATACCTAAGGATTGTGAGAACTTTCTTAAGTTTCTTTCAGCCATTTTGGATTCCTCTATTGAGAAGTCTCTCCTCAGTGTTTTTATTCAACTTTTAATAGGTTTATTTGGTTTTTTGGCGACTGGTCACTTGAGTTCTCTGTATATTTTGGAGATAAGCTGTCTGTCAGAAGTAGGATTGGTAGTGTTTGTTCTTCTCCACTAAGATGTATTAACTGAACTGAAAACCTGATATTTTTTTAATTATCCATTACATGATGAAAAAGCCTTTGACAAAATCAAACATCATAAAAATCTTAGCTAGATTAGAGATATGAGATGCATATATTTACATAATGGATAATATTTACAGCAAGCCTATAGACAACATAAAATATAACAGAGAGAAACACAAATTACATCTGATAAAACCTGGAAAACAAGAAAAGGGTGTCAACACTATATCTACTCAACATTATACTTGAAGTACTAGTTAGATCAATAAATCAACTGAAAGATATCAATGGAGTATAATTTTGAAAGGACGATATTGAACTATTGTTTCCTGTAAGTACACATCATTGATATTAAAAACTCTACAAGGGAAGAACAGGTGATAAATACTTTCAATAAAGTGACTGAGTAGTAGAATAACAAGAAACCAAACAAACAAACAAAGAACCAGTAGTCTTTCTACATAAAAGTAGCAGATACCTGAGGAAGAAATAAAGAAATCAGCACTCATCACAAAATACTCAAGTAATATAACATATGTTTAAGTAATTCTTAACAAACAAGTGAGACATTGTATGCTAAAAAACCTTTAAGTATAGGAAGAAAGAGTTTGAAGATCATAGGAGCAGATGGAAAGATTTCCAATACTCATGATCAATATCATTAACCAAGTCAAAAGGCCATCCCTCTAACAACAATTTACAGATCCACCAGAATACCCATAAAAGTTACAACACACTTCATCAAAGATTGAGAAAGTACAGTTTGTAACTTCATATGAATAAAAAAAAAAAGTTAGGTAAAACAACTCAACAGTAAAAGAATAGCATGGCACTGCCAGGAAAACAGACAAGTGCAACAGTGGAATGAATTAAAAGCCCCAACATCAAACAAAACACAGGTGGACACTTTATTTCTGATAAGGAAATTCATAAATACAAAATGGGAAAAAACACAGCAACTTCAACAAATGGTACCAGTGAAACTAATTTTTTTGCATGAAAAATTGAAATAGCTTCATATAGATCCCCTGTACAACACTCAAGCCCAGTGTTTCAAAGTCCCCAACAGAAATCAGACACTCTGAAGCAGAAACAAGACCAAGTTTGTAAAAGCCTTGAATACACTGGCACAGGGGACAACATTCTGAATAGAAAATCAATTAATAAATGGGACCCCATGAAACTTCATTGATTGTGTAAGTCGAAGGTCATTGTCAATCAGGCAAAGTGTCAGCTTAAGAAATGGGGTTAGATATTTAACAACTCCACATTCCATAGAGGCTAAATTAAAAGTACATAAAAAACTAAAAAAAAAAATATCTAGATGTTGTATGTTGTGGAAAATCTCTCCTGTATAATATGAATTTGTTTTACTCTCAGCCATTAACATCGAGCTAAAAATACTATAGCAGGGCATGCGGAGTTGGGTGGCTGGATCAAACTAGGATAAATCAGGGAAAAGGGTCGAGTCAGTGAAGTCATGAACCAGACAGAAAGGAAGGAAGAGAAGATTAATAGGCTAATGTCACGAGCCTTGAGCAACACAACAACTAATAGAAATGGGTTAATTTGTAAGAGCTAGTTAGTAATAAGGCAGAGCTATTGGTTGAGCATTTATAATTAATATAAGCCTCGGTGTGTTTATTGGAGAGCTGCAGGTAGAACAAAATACCTGCCTACATTTGAAAATCTAAATAATCTAAATAAAAATGGTGTATGTATATAAGTCACGATTTCTCAGCAGATATATGTCAAGTAGCTGAGAAACAATTAAAGGAATGTTTGATACCATTAGCCACCAGAGAACTCCAACTCAAAACTACTTTTTGATTCCTTCTTAGAACATTGAGAATGGAAAATATTAAACATGTAAAGGACAGCTCATGCTGGTAAGGTAGGGATGCACTTGTAAAAGTGCAATTTAATACAGCCTTTATGGACACAAGTATCATCATTCTTCAGAAAACTGAGAGTCTATGTCAATGACCAGCTATACCACCCTTATTCATAAACCCAAAGGTTGTTCCATTCTACCACAATGATCATTAAGGCTTTATTCATTATAACTATGACTGGAAAGAGCCAAGAATTCCAAGAACTGGAGAACTGATTGTAAAAGAAATGAGGTGCATTTACACAATTTGATATTTAGTCAACTGTAAAATCTATGGCATGAAAAAAAGTGATTTTCTCAGTTCTCAGTGCTAATGTCAGATACCATAAAAGCAGGGAATCAAAACTCCTTCTTTCCCCTTCTTTTTTCTTCTGTGTCCACCACTGTTTATAGTTAGTCTGTGAATTCTCTTTATACATAGGTCCCTCTTCATGGATAAGTCCACCATAAATGCTGCAGGAATTGGAAGAAACAGATTCACTGTGGTATTTCTTCTTTTCACAGAATAATCAATGTCATGCCTGGATGCAAAACTGCCTTCCCAGGAATAAGCAGCTATATAAAATTACAAACAACTCCTTATTTAACAAGCCTGGGCCCTAGGACTCATTGATCTAAACTTCTGGTTCCCAAGTTTCCTAATGATGTGTCATTGTAATATTAGTTCTTCCAGTTCTGGCGACATCACAACTATTATATTGCTTTCACTACTACCTCATAACTATAATTTTTTACTGTTATGAGTCATAAATATCTGTGTTTTCTGATTCTAAACATCTATACAGGAGGCCACCCTAATTGGAAACTGAACATTGAGTATTTCAAGCTTACTTCCTTACACTGTACACACACCAATTCTGTGTTTTCATTCACATGGAAGTAATGAGTACATGTGGAAAAATAACACAAAAATCCTCTTAAACTGCACCATCATGCCCTTCTTTTGATTGAGACCCATGCATCTGACTGCCTTAAACTACAAGTTGTAATCTCACCATTGCCTAGAGTGTTTTCCCCTGAAGTGTATGCAGTGCACTATTACTCCTATTATGGTCTAAAGTGAGAAGCCAGGCTCCACATGCAAATCACTTTTTATTTTATTTTTTTTAGAGATTGGACATAGCCTGAAGTGGCATAGACTGGTAATTTTAGAACTCTGGGGTACTATGGACTTGCAATCCAAGAATTGTGGTTGTTTTGTCAAGGAGATAATGAGGGCAATGTCATGTAATGCTACAGATAGAGTTCAAGGGACGTCAATCAACATACCTTATCTTTCCTCAAATCCATTTTTACAAAAAAGCTGGAGATAAACTCTTCTAGAATAAATAAAACTTTAATTTACACCAGGATTTATTGTTTGGTTTGACCCAGTTATGAATCTTGAACAGAAATTTAGAGGACTGTTCTTTTATGTTCTGTTTACATTTCACTGGTTTTAAAATCAGGATTTTCTCTTTCATTATGGACATGCAACTTAAATGCTGCTAATCCTGATGAACAAACATTCACATCTTGCCAAATCAATTTCTAACAGGTGTGGTTAGCATATAGGTCAAATAAATCTGGGCTATTCGGGAAGGAGACCTAAATTAGCTAAATTCTGCTTAGTGTGACTTAATGTCTCCTAAGATATTGTAAGGTTTTATGACATCAGTTATACTCTCTACAAAACACTTTGGTAATGGATTACTACTGTACACATGAGATACCAGTTACAAGCTCGATACAATTAACTCCAGATAAATCCTGAATGTAAATGTTCAATATTAAAAGTGCAGAACTTCTGGAACATACTAGATAGATGAGGGCTCTTTGAATTTGGCACATATGTCTTCCATGATGACAACCCAAGAACAACAGGTATCAGCAATTCAAAGGAATGTCAATATCAGGCATATTCTCAGCACAATCTGGCTCCAGATGCTCTGCTATGACATTATGAACCGGCAAAATTCACAATGTGATGAGATCAAAGGCTGCTGCCATGCCAAATGGAATTTCAAGGAATAAAAAGGACAAGCACTTATAGGACACATAGCGCCAGGCAAGAAGCAAGCTCAACCAGTTTCTGGCTGCTGGTTCCCACCCAGTTGGGGGAGGAACAGCTCCCTGGTCTCAGCATCAGCTGCTGCAACTCTCAATCTGGGAACATGGGAATCTCACACACCTTCCCAAGCCACTCTTTCCCTTCTAGGAACAGATAGTATAATATCATAGGAGGCTGTGGGGATTTCAAGCAAACAACCCACATCAGAGCCCAAAGAAAGTGCACAATACAACTTTAGAATTCTTCACCAGTGGAATCAAGGCAGAACCCTGGCTCCTAGAATAATCCTTCCTTCAGTTAACAGATCTTCCTGAGACATGAGGGACAGGACATGGTGAGCAGAAAGTACAAGATAGCATGTTTCAAAACCCGTCTTCCATGTGAAGAAGAGATTTATCCCAGATATATCCCAGATTGGTTGCAGCATTGTGCCACATTCAACAGCAAGTCCCTTGCTAACGTGAACCAATGGATTTGGTTATTAAAGGATGTATACAATGTTGAAGGAGGCTAATCAGACAATAATGCACAAGAGGAATACAGGGTAACTCAATAACATTGTGAACAAAATCCACAGGGCCTTCACGACTGACAACCACAATCCCAATCTTGGGCTATCATGAAGTTACTAACCCTGCCACATTCTGGACCTTTTCTATCATGGTAAATCCAGTTGCTGATTGCCTACCATTTCCCCCTGTAGTGTACACAAGAAAGGAGTCTTCCTATTTGGATTTGAATGCAGGAGACATTCTCCACCAGAATTACGTTTGTGGTAACTGCAATGGATAGTTGACTACAGGACTCAAAATTGTAATTTGAAAATGCAGAGGTGATACAGCCCATTAATGTATTGGTTTAATTTGCAATTAAGAGGTAAGTAATTTCATTGACCTGGAAACATACAGCTAGGAACCAAAGACACCTGAGTCAACAAAACAGTGCTGTCTCAGAACCATGTCCTGTAATTGAAGAGATACAACTGCTATAGCCTTAATATGTCTTCCCAGGAAGAATTCACTCCACATATTTAAATGATTAATAAACCAAGTACCTTTAAGGACTGTGTGCATTAAACTCTGGCTAATCACTAAAAGGTGATGTTGTGGAAATTTATTTTAAGATATATTAGTTCATTTATGACCTGGAACATATATTAAATGATGATGGGAAACATGCCTTGAATTCTTTACTGTGGAGTTTGTCTAGTTCTATTAAGCTGTGGTAATTTGCATGTCTGGAGCACCGGAAGGCCTAATAAAATGCTGACTGACCAATATCAAGGCAGAAGAAATGATAGGAAAGGTTGGAAGGCAGAGAGAATAAATATGAGAAATCCAGCAGGGGAGATGAAGGAGCAAGAAAAGCAGGGCACATCCAGATATTCTAAAATAGAGCAATAGTGAAAGTAAGATGCACAGAATTAAGGAATGGAAAAATCCCAGAGGCTAAAGATAGACGGGATAATTTAAAGATAAGAAAAGCTAGCAGGAAACAAGCTAAGTTAAGGAAGGGCCGGTATTCACAAATAAGAACAAGCCCCTGTGTGTGATTTATTTGGGAGCAGCGTGGGGAACATGCCCTAAAGACCAAATTGTAAATATGTACAATAAAAGTCAATCTAGAAGAGATTTTCCAACCTATGTATGATATCACCCTTAAGTCTCTTACAGGCCTCAGCACCTACATCAAACAATTTAAATAGGGACAACAGAATGCAAGTGCAGCCACTGAGACTGATGAAGACTTAAAGAGGAAAATCTATCTTTTAGATCAGAAGTTACAACCTGCAGTATAAAGTTGTCTAAATATATTTTAATATCAGAGTCTATGAATCTCACACATACAAAGGGCAGAAGACACAAATACAGAAAACATCAAGGAAAATTCACATATCTGTCCCTGAATGCTGTTCTTAGACAAGCAGTCCATTTGAGCACTTTTAACCTCAGAATATGGATTATATTAATCTCTGAGCATGATACCTCACAGGAACATCATGGATGCTTCCATGCAGGACCAGAAGATCATCTTAACTAGGTGTACCTGATGTCTATGAAAGGGCTGTGACACCACTATAGAGAATTCCATTTTTACTTTGGTTTATTTAATGTATGTGGCTCTTTTCCTCCATCCACCAGGGCACAGTACATGCAAAGGCTGGTGAAGGGTACCATCTCCCTTGGAAGTCAAGTTACAGAAGATGGCTATCTGCTATGGATTCTGGGAATGGTACTTGTGTCCTTTGTAATAACACCTAGTGCTCTTGAGTGCTAAGCTGTATTTCTAGCCATCTTCATTATTTAAAATATATTCTCATAACTTTTATTTAAAATGTATGTCACCAATCTACTCCTTCCTGCCTTTTCTCCACCCCTTCCCATGTTCTTCCCTTTAAATTCCTTTCTTGTTAAGCACTTGTGAATATATATGCACAAACATACAATGAAAATCAATAGAGTTCACTTCTCTTGGTTATGTATATATGTTTTGAGAAATGAACATGTGGTATTGCATATGCAATCATGGAGCTCATCCTTGCCTGTGGCTAATTCTTCAAATTTCAGGATAATTTCTCTCTCTGAACTCTACACATCTGAACAGAAAATGATCTGGGCTACCTTAGTCAGGAAACATTAACAAGAATAAGAAAGATGGGGTGGTAAGTAGCTTAGATAACAATTGCTGGTGACAAGGCCCTGAATTGCTAGAGCTTTGGGGAAGATTATGTACAGTGTCCATAACAAAGCATAGTCAATCTTTGTTCTTTGGTCTTCCCACTATACCCCATGAACTGTTTTTATCTTGGATGACTTTGTAATCCTGAAACACCCACCTCCACTTTCTAAGAACCATGATTACAGGCCTCTGCCACCATGCCTGGTTAAGGTGGCTTCAGTTTCCCATAGTGAGACATTAGAATGATGGGATGAGGAATTACAGTTATCAATACTCAAAATACATTTATTTCTGTCAACCTGGGTTTCAACATTTGCAGGATAAGGTAGTATTTTTCCCAGGATCTTTGATGAGTTAAAACAGACTCAAGGGTGAGGAAGATAATATTTCTCATATTTGGGAATCAGTGAACTTTGAGGCAAAAATGATGTATTTGATAAGAATTTTTTTCTGTTGCTGGAGTGATCACCAGAGCCTGTGTCCTGGTTACCCTAACTGGTGAGGGTCAGTCACTTTTCCTCAGTAAGCCAATTAATTAAATCAACATATCTAGTGACATGCACTCTGTAGTCAATATCGACAGATCTCTCTTATGTCCTAGGAAAACTTCCATCTATATTGGTGCATTCTGGGACATGCAGGGAGTCACAGTAACACTATTCTTAAAAAAGAAGAGAATAATTAATACAAAAAGGAAAATGACAAAATTATAAAATTTTAATCATATTTATTTTGACTAATTTGGAAAAATAAAGAAAATATACGTTTAATAATGCATCCAAAGGGTCCAAACAGACTTTGAAAGAAGGCAAATATATGCAAAACTAAATTAAGTAAGCCAAATAGTGAATATTCCCCATATTTAAAACCCTCCCACATTCTCAGTTCCTGTTTTTCCTATAATGTGGTCAGATAAGAAGTCAATGTTTCTTTAATACAGACGTTCTCATTTGGAAGACATGAGTCTTTTTCCACAATGAATTTCCTGAGGAAATTAGAATTTCTTGATTCCCGTGTTTCACTAGTTGCTGACCAAAATAGATCGCACAAAGTTGACGTCCAGTCTACAGACAAATGCCATTGTCTGAAAACCTGCAATTACATTAAGACACACACATATAACAGATATTTTTGCTTTGATTTCAGTAACTTCCTTTTTTATTTTTTTATTTTTGAAGGTTTTATTTCCTTTATAGAGTTTAGTGAAGAAACTAAAACTTGGTGTCTGACAAAGACGACATTTGCATTATGATTTCTGTTTTAGGCGTGTTATGGCTCCACCTGCTGACTAACTAAATGTAAATGTTAATTCATGATAAGCAAAGTTCATATTCTGTTCTCTATAAATGCAGGGTGTGAGATACTAGAAAAGACATGTTTAGAGTTCAAGAGACTTCCTTATTTAATTTGAAATGCCTTTTTAATAGCGTTTGAGCCAAGTCAACTCACTGCACAATATTTTTTTAAATTTGAAATTTCTTTAAAGTTTCAATTAAAAAATTAATTACACTATAGTTAAGACAATCCATTAACCCCAAAAATTCCTATTAAAATTGAATAAATGATTTGTACGAGATAATTTAAGAGAAATTGTTGAATATATTTGTAATAGTGATCATTTTTTATTTAATTTATTATTTTACATATCGATCCCAGTTCCCTTTCCCTAACTCCCTCCCTCCCTCCCTTTCACCATCTCTGCCCTCTCACATGCACCCTAACCTGTTATCCCTGATCTCCCCAAGACCTTTATCATGAAAGGGTGTTGAATTTTGTCGAAGGCTTTATCTGCATCTAGGGAGATAATCATATGGTTTTTCTTTTTCAGATTTTTTATATGGTAGGTCATGTTGATAGATTTTTGTATGATAAACCATCCTTGCAAACGAAGGATGAAGCCTATTGGGTGATGGTGGATGTTTTCTCTGATGTATGCTTGAATTCGGTTTGCCATTATTTTACTGAGAATTTTTGCATAGATGTTCATCAGGGATATTGGTTTTTAGTTTTCTTTCTTAGTTATGTCTTTGTGAGGTTTGGGGACCAAGGTTATTGTGGCCTCATAAAAGAGTTTTGCATTGAAACTTGTTTCTATTTTGTGGAACAATTTGAGGAGTAGTGGTATTATTTCTTCCTTCTATATCTGGTAGAATTCTGCACTGATGCCATCTGGCCTTGAACATCTATCTACTACTTTCTGGCATTGAGGGTTTCCATGGAGAAATCAGGTGTAATTTTGATAGTTCTGCCTTTACATATTACCTGTCCTTTTTCGTTCACTGCTCTTAATATTCCTTCTGTATTCTGAATGCTAGGTGTTTTGATTTTTATATGTCGAGGGGTCTTTTTTCTTTGGTCCAGCCTATTGGGTTTCTGTATGCTTCGTGTACTTTCATGGGCATGTCCTTCTTGAGATTGGGAAAGTTTTCCTTGATGATTTTGTTGAATACGTTTTCAACACCTTTGAGCTGGGCTCCCTCATCTTCCTCTATTCCTATTATTCTTAGGTTTGGCCTTTTCACGGTGTCCCACATTTCCTGGATGTTTTGTGTTAAGGATTTGTTGGATTTATGATTTTCTTTTTTTGATGAATCTATTTCTCCTAGTTTATCTTCTGCACGTAATATTCTCTCTTCCATCTCTTGAATTCTGTTGGTTATGCTTGCATCTGTAGTTCCCAATCTTTTGCCCGTTTTTTTCTATTTCCTTGGGTTTGTGTTGCCTTTATTTTCTCTATTTGAGTTTTATACTCTTGAACTGTTTCCTTCACCTGCTTGAATGTTTTTTCTTGGTTTCTGTACTTTCTTTACTTTCCTTAAGGAATTTGTTCATTTCTTCCACTTTTTTGTTTATTTTTTCTTCCATTTCTTTAAGAGATTTTCTCACATCTTCTTTGAGGGCCTCTATCATTCTCTATCATTTTTGACGGTAATTTTTAAATCGTTCCCTTCTGCTTCCTCTGCTTTGTTGTTGTGTTCCTTTCTAGTTGGGGTAGATTCCTTAGATTCTGGTGGTTTCATGCTTGCCTTCTCTTGCTGGTTATTTTCTTGTATTGCCATTTTCCATAGCTTCTTTCAACAGTTGTTTGTGTTTTCTCTCCCTCTCTCTATGGTGCTTCACCGGTGGGCTTATGTGGGTCAGAATTTCAATATCTGTAGCTCTCTCATTGGTCCAAGCACTATAGGATGTCTCTCCGCAGACAGGGACCCAGGGATGGGGTCAGGGATGAGGATCCAATAGAAGATGCTTGCAGAAATTCAGAGTGGTCCCGCAGAGATAAGCGGGTCTCTGGGAGGGGCGTGAGACTCCAGCAGAAGTCTGTAGATGGGGGTAAGAGGTGAAGCACTTGAGAATTACAGTTGGTCCCGTGTGGATAGGCCGGTCTCCTGTGTTCATATTCGCTCCAAGAATTCCCCCAAAGTAGTGTGATCTCTAGCCAATGGATGGCAGAAGAGGAATAAGGCTGGGCTGATATTCGGGATGTTACTGCACCAATAGTCTGATCTCTCAGGGAACTGACATTCTCCACCTGAGGCCTCTTTCTTTAGCAGAAGCTCTGTTTGAGGGTCAAGGACTTGCTGGAGGGAACTCAGAGGTGACCCATAGAGATAGGCAGATATCTGGGAGGGGCCCAGACTCCAGCAGAGGACTGGAGGTAGGGGTCAGAGACCAAGCAGGTGGAAAGTATGGGAGGCTCCACGTAGATAGGCAAGTCTCCTTTGTTCAGAGTTGCTCCGAGAAGTCCCCGAATTAGTGTGGACTGTTTGTTCCACCCTCTGTCCCAGTGCTCAACCAGAGCAGTGGGACAAGGTGCAGGGTAGGGCACAGGGTAGACAGGGCAGGTTGTTGGTGGGGTTGGGTGGGGGTGTATCAGAGCTCCAAGTGTGCTCTCTATAGGGAAAGGACACAGGAGCAGCAGGATGAGGGGGCAATCCAGGAAGTTGGGGGGAGAGATTGTAGGGGAGAGGTTGCCCCAATTTGGCCCAGACTCACCTCTAACCAATGGCTGGCAGAAGAGCAAGTTCTAATAGATCTTATTAATACAAACTCACAGAGAGTGGGAGGGTGAAAATGGAAGGATCACAGACTCAGAGCATCTGGCTAATAGAGTTCTTATCTCTACCTAATATCAGACAATGTGATCCTGTCCTCACACTGCTTTCTCAGATTGACTTCTATCTCTTTGATCCCTCAGACTAACTAATCAAACAAAATCATCTCACTGCATGCTCTTCTGTCTCCTCTACCATTTTCTTGCCGTTTCTGTCCAGCCATGTCACTATCTCCAAATCCCTACTGCTGGGATTAATTGCCTGAAATCCTAAGTCCTGGGATCACCATAGTGTGAGCTATTTTTTCTTTTAGACAGAATTTTATCTCCCTCTCTCCCCCTCTCTCTCACTATGTCTCTCTCCATCTCTCTAATAGCCAGGACTGGCCTTTAACTCACACACTTCCATCTGCCTCCATCCCCTTGGGCTGGTATGAAAGTTATGCCCATACCCTGCCCTGTTAGGGAAGATATTGGACTCTATGACAAAATAGTGGCTTGGGTGTGTAGCTAGCTAGTGACTTACATGCATGGCTAAGTAATAAGTTAGGTATGTGTCTGACTAGTGATTTAGTGTGTATGACTAACTAGTGACTTACTGTATGTACTTAACCTGTGAGTTAGTGTATCTAACTAGTAACCTAATTGTGTGGCCAACTATTGACTTAAGGTGTGGTCTACTAGTAACTAGTGTGTTGGGCTAATTACTGACTTAAATGTTACTGATTAGTGACTTAGCATATGCAACAAACTAGAAACTTAGGTGTGTGGCATACTAGTGACATAGTGTGTGTGGTTAACTAGTGACTTAGGAGTGGCTGACTAGTGACATATTTACTGTGCCTAACTAGTGACTTAGTGAATGTGGCTTAAAAGTGCCTCAAGTGTGTGGCTAACTAGAGGTGTGTAGTTAATGTGTTAGTGACTGTAGCTAACTAGTGACTTAGTATATGTGGAACCTAATGACATAGCTGTGTGGCTGACTAGTAACTTAGATTGTGTGGCTGACTAGTACCTTATCAAGAGTGACTAAATAGTAACTTATGTTTGTGACTAACTAGTGACTTAGGTACCTGGCTGTCTAGTGACTTAATGTGTGGTTAACTGTCATAGCAGCCCCAGTGGAGACAGTGTAGCAATGGCTGAGAGAAATCTCAATGGCTACCTTCCAGAGGTTCGTACCACATGTGGTTATGCTTCCTGGGGAAAAGTGGTCTAGGTTTCTGCAGGTGCTTGTCTGACTGGCTGATTGGAACAGGTGCTTGGTATATTTTGTGCTATGATAGCTATAATGCTTTTGATCATGTGTGTTTTGGCCTGTAGCTCCACTGTTAATTCAGAGAAGCCCAGAAAACACTTAGATATAGTTTCAGAAACTGAAAGAGATACAGACCAGCAAACAGCAGATGGATGCTATCCTCTGTGCCCTGAACTACAAATCCCACTTAGCCAGTTGAGACTTCAGGTGTCAGCACAAGGTGTAATAAATTAATATAGCTAAAGCTGTAGGACTTTGCCCACAAGATGACCCTTCCTGTAATTAGCCTGCCCTCAGAAAAGCTGTTGTGGGATTTACTACAATACTCTAACTTGAAGTCTTAGGGCCCCTGAATCAATACATTACAAGAGTTCTTACCAATGTTGTTAAAAGTTTACTGACCAGAGACAATTATTATTCTCTAAACTCAGTAAATCAAATCACTGGTATGCTGACCACAAGCAGGCCAAAAAAAAAAAAAAAAAAAAAAAAAAAAAAAAAAACAGTTTCCCAGCTACACACTTGCTTGGATGTATTTACAATCTCATGCTTTAAAGTAATTGCTGACATTTTTATAGTATGTCTATGAATTTTAAACTGTGGCCAAAGATCTGTTCCTTGAAATTTCTGCATAAAAAACCAATGATCTGAAGTAAAAATTGCAGCTGTTGCAAAGCTCCTCAAGTGTGTTTGTGTCTGTCTGTCAAACCAAAGCAACTCCTGACCTGTTAATCAGAGTCTTGGTCTCCCCTGAGACCATTGCCCACTGAGAAGTCTGCAGCAGATAACAAGTGACTTAGTCTTTCTGGGTACTAGTGATTTAATGTGTGTAGCTATCAAGTGACTTAGTGTGTGTGGCTAACTAGTGACATAGTGTCTATGGCTAACTAGTAACGTAGAATTTTGTCTACCTAGTGACTTAGTCAATGTGGTTAACTACTGCTTAGGCATGTAGCTGATTAGTGACTTAGTTGTGTGACTAACTACTATCTTAATGTGTGTGGCTAAGTACTGCCTTATTTGTGTGGTTGCATTGTGACTTAGATTTTGTGACTAAATAGTGACATAGGCATGTGGGTGGCTGACTATTGATTTAGGTGTTTGCCTAACTAGTGACTTCATGTGTTTGGTTAACATGTGACTTAGGTGTTTGTCTAACAGGTGACATAGTATATGTAGTTAACTAGTGAGTTAGCATGTGTGGCTAACTAGTGGGTTAGTTTGTGGCTAACTAATGACTTACACTTAAGCAAGTGTGTAGCTAAATAGTAACTCAGCTTAGTAATCTGATCTTCAGAAATTTGATAGATCACGAACAAAATAGAGCAGTAATTAAGAAAAGATAGACTGATACTGCCCATATGCTGTTATTTTGTAGTGAGCATGGTAACCTTACATATAGTCAATGATCTTCTCAAACCTCTGAGCTGATATTACTGTGTCATGCAGGATTTAACATTTCTGCACAAAGAGAGTTACCTATTGGCAAATTCAACATTCATTGGCTCAGAACTAGCTTCCCAAACTGTATACCCATATACTCTGGTCTGTGTTCATACACATGGCATGGATTCAAACATGATGGGAAATTACAAAATCACTCCCCCTACCACAGTCATGTACTTTTTACATAGTGGTGACTCCAGCACCTGGTTGCTTACCCTGAATCCTCCTTCAGTGTAAATAATTTTGCTTATTCTGATCTGAAAGCAGAGGCAATGCTCCACATGCGAATCCTTTTCCTGTGACTGCACTGGATAGTTCCCTACCTGACACTAATGGATATTTTAAATCTCTGAGGTTACAGTAATTTAAGAATTAAGGCCATTGTTTGGAGAGCAACAGACTGCAACTAGTGCCACCTGCATCAACATGAGAGCTTGCCTCATAAACATTCTTCTAACAGGATGAAAATGCATCTGTTCTAGCCTTAATATGCCTTCCCAGGGAAAAATAACTTCACCCACAGTGGAGATCAATAAAAACAAATACATCTAACATAACATGTATCCATCTTAGAAAATACTCGAACAGGAGCCAGCCTAGACATATTTTTGCATTTCATATATTCTATCCTTCTTAAATGGCTTTTTAAGTTCAAGCTCCATTTTATACATTGAACAATTTCAATGTCTAGCTACTAAGGAAGATGAGAGGATTATATATTATATATGTGTTCAAAATACTATTTCTTAAGGACATAAGATACCTTAAACTGATGGACCTGCTTCATATGTAGGATCCTGAGGTGAAGGTGTTGGTAAATGTAGAAGGTAGAAAATATTTAAAAAAAATATTTAAAAAAAAAAAAAAAAAAAAAAAGCTGGGATGGGGAGAAGTTTCCCATGCCAAGTAAGCTTCTTAAGGAGAATAGACTGTTTTCTACACTACTTCCAGGAAGGAAAGGGAAGGAAACAGGAGATTTCCTTGAAGTCTTTCAATGGGAGAAACTCAGGAGAAGACCACTAAAACAATGCCACACAAGGGGAACACAGGGTATCTCATGGTTATTACTGACTAAGCCCACAATGTCCTTGGGAGTGAGAAACATATTTCTATGTAGTTTAGATCTACAGACCTGAAATAACCTGTCCACTAAGGCTTTGTTCCAAACAATTACCAGCTTTCCCCAGCAAATACCTGATTTTGGACAAGGTACTCTGTTTTATGGTTAATACACAAGGGCAGACTAAATGAAAGCTGTGCTTTATCTGGCCACTCATACATCATTGGTTTACTTTTTAAAATCTGGTGTCCTATTGCCAATCTGGTAGAACTATGATTTTCTGGAGAAGAAAACTGCAACTATATGGCATACTGGGCCTAAAGGTTGCTTGTGGACATTTAATATCTCTGTGAGCAGTTGGTTATGGGCCAGTTTGTGTGTGTGTGGTTTTGTTTTTTTTTTTTTTTTTTTTTTTTTTTTTTTTTTTTTGATATCAGTAAGGGACTACATGCTGTTATAAAACAGGAGTGGCTTCTTTGTAATGGTTTGGAGTCAAATGTCTGGAAAATCATGGTGAACAAATGTGTATTTGGGATTCAAAATTCTATCAGGTCTGGTCAGCATACACTTATCTTTGTGTGTTTTAGAGGCACTCCTACCTTAGTTAAATTCTATTTTGTGAGACAAACTATCTCCAAAGCATTTGTAAATCTGTTGTGTTACAAATTTACTCCTGTAGATCACTGCTCAATAGTGAAGTGCTACCCTTACATGAGATATCTTTTACAATGTGCAGAAACTTAACAATAAATGGATCTTACACATAAAAGTAAAATGCAAAGTGCTGACCTTCTAAAAGATACTTACCTAAAAGGCCTCTGGAAGTTTGTTGCCATGCTTTCAGTGGGTGTACCAAAAGTATGTAGAAGTTGACTAAATAGATCTTTCTACACACACCTGCCTGCTCCCAGTGCTCAGAGCAGATACAGCCCACAGAACAGTTATTTAGAGGCCTGCCTCTCACTTATGGGAATTTTATGGACTGTATGACAACTCAGGAAATACCCTCCACACTGGATCCCATACCTCACCATCTCCCACTACCCATCTGAGGACAGCAGACACTCACTCACCATGCTGTGGTTTTCCAATTTGCCCTTCCTAAAAGCACAGTACACAAAACCACTGCCTCCAGTTTCTCTTCAAATCCAGGCCAGAATGGCTCTGTACTTCTGACAGGCAGGTCACCTTGGGGTCTGATTGGCTAGGAAGGACTTAGTGATAAGAGTACCTCACAGCTGGATGCAGAGTGCTTAAGGACACATTACAATGGGTCCTGATTGCCTTCTACCACAGACAAAGACTTTTGTATGTCAGCAGAGATGTGCATTTCTATAACACTTGTTCCATAGCTGACCCCTGCTATCTTCCTGCAGTTCACAGGAATTTTCCTTTCTTCCTCCTAGACACAGTGTGGCTAGTTAACTATACTTACTTAAGTGGGTTGAGTTATTCTTGGTGAACAAGTTGGATGGGAGCTCAGAATATTTATTTACTACACAGAGATTTAGGGATACAAAAATTGATATTTGTTATTTGGTTTCACACTGAATTTATGTGAACTAAATTAACTTTTTTACCTGGTTGTCTTGGGAACTTCAGATAATCAGGAAAGAAAAGCAGGAACCAGATCTCAAAAAAAAAGATAATATGTCTTTCTTCAATCAGATAGCTGGATGATGGCTTCATGGATGTAGAGTTTTATCCCTGAAACTGAGAACAAACACTTGGCAAAATGTATAATAATGAGAAGATTGTCTTCATGGAAAATTGAATATTTGGAGAGGAATTGAACTAGGAAGTATGTATTTGTGAGCACTATTGTAAGCCAATACATCTTCACTGATAAGATGAAAAAGAAAAGAAAACAAAACCTACCCCGACCACAAGGACCATGTTATTTGTGGGTCGAGGTGGGATAGAACCTGAAAATAAATGGGTGAGAAAGAAGGAATGAGACCAAGCAATGGTTTGTCAAGGTCTCAATTTTATTAGGCCAAAGAGAGGTTTTTAAAGCAAAGCAGGGAGGAAGTGGGGAGGGGTAACTGTGCCCAATCTGGGGCTCTGGTAATGTCCCAGGCCATAAAACTCAGACCATAAATGTCTCCTTATCTCAATTCCTGCTGTCTGGTTCACCTCAGTTCCTGGGGTTAGTGAAACAAACTGCTTGTTCAGAAACTAGGTGCAGATTATGACCCCAATTGCCAATGCTGGGTCTACCAAGGAAAGACTATACTGCCTATAAAAATGGCAAAAATGTTAATAGACCACCTCCATAAACTGACTCATCTGAGGGCCAAAATGATGAAAACTTTGCTAGATAGACAAGAAATTGAAACTTACCTTCACAATCAGAATGTATTACTGGAACAAGTAACGCTAAGTATCTGGCCTGTGCCCAAATCAACCAAGGAAAAACCAAACTGAATTCTGGGATCCAGCTTTGTGTCCATAGGCCTGATGTCCATTGAAAAATAGACTTTACTGAAGTCAAACCTGGAATGTATGGTTATAAATATTTACTAGTTTTCACAGATACCTTCTCAGAAGGGATGAAAACATTCCCTACCAAACATGGGACTGCAAAAATGGTTACCAAGAAACTCTTGCCTGAGCTTTAACCTAGGCACGCTCAGTCCTCCGAAAGACTGAAGCGTCCACAGGTACCTGTGTAAACAATAAATAACCTCTTGCACTTGTATCCAGTGGTCTGGTCTCGTCTCATGGGGGCAAGGGCCTTCCCCCCTGACAGGCTCCCAACTCTTGGGGTCTCATGGGGGTCTTTCTATACCAACACCCACTTGGTGTGGGGGTAAACCCTAGGGGGTTAATGCCTCTAAAGATATTGTAGATGGATGTCATGCATATTTCAGAAATTCAGAGCTTTGAAATATGTACATTTGTCTGTGGATACTTGTTCAGGTGTGGTACATGATGCGCCTTTAAGCACAGAAAAAGTCCACAATGTCATTGGACACTGCCTGGAAGGCTGGGCGGCTTGGGGAAAACCTGAACAGCTAAAAACTGATAATGGGCCAGCCTATACGTCTCAGAGATTTACTTCCTTTTGCAAACAAATGGAAGTTCAGCTTGTTCATGGATTACCCTACAATCCTCAAGGACAAGGAATTGTAAAGTGAGCTCATCGCACCCTAAAAGAATGCTTAATAAAACAAAAAGGGGGAGTAGGCCAAGGCCATACTCCCAAGGAAGGAATATCTTTAGCCCTTTTTACCCTTATTTTTTTAATTTTGGATGTTGATGGCCTTTCCACTGCGGATCGTCATCAGCAGCAAGGAGGGAGCCTAAAAGGCTATGTGAAATGTAAAGATGTGATCACCGGGTTATGGCATGGTCCTGATCCGGTGTTGGCATGGGTGAGAGGGTCTGTTTGTGTTTTCCCCCAGGATCGCCAAGAACTGTTGTGGGTCCCAGAGAGGATTGTAAGAAAGTGCAACAAACATGAAGAGCCTGCTGTTGCTGTTGATCATCAGCCTGATTTGGCCACCAGTGCAGATGACGCTTAGATTTACCTTATTTGCCTTATAAATGAAAATTTACCTTATTTACCTTATAAATGAAAATAGGAGTTTTGTTTTAACAGGAAGCCTATGCTTTTATGTGATATTAGTGATAAGAGTCAGTGCATTATGTTATTTAATCAATCTGCAGCTTGGTTTGATGTTCCCACCATGGGAGGCTCCATTAGGTAGGTCAACGCCTCCTGGGTAAGTGGATGGTGGCCTGCTAAAAGTGAGTTTGACAAGCCAGAACCCCATCAGCCTAAGTGGGCCCCTCACTGTTTGAGTAAACAAGGAGGTGGATTCCTTCCCTGGTTGGGAGGACAATCAAAAGAGGTTGTTTGGGTGAGCAAGGGTTATTTTATCTTCTCACCAGGAATTAGTACCAGCTTCAATAAAACCTTTGCTGGGAGAAACTTTACTGATCAGAATCTGCAGCAGGTGGATATTTCCAACCCTTTTGATCTCTGGCTCTTGTGTGGCATTAATGGCAGCTGCACAGATTTGTCCCCTTTCCTTATGAAAAGGAGCGTAGGCCATGGGGTGGCTGAATTTGCTTGGTCTGCCTCTGAGCATCCATGTCTCCATGGATGTAGAGCTTTATCCCTGAAACTGAGAGCAAACACTTGGCAAATGCATAATAATGAGAAGAGTAGTCTTCATGGAAAATTGAATATTTGGAGAGGAATTGAACTAGGAAGTATGTATTTGTGAGCACTATTGTAAGCCAATACATCTTCACTGATAAGATGAAAAAGAAAAGAAAACAAAAACCTACCCCAACCAGAGGGACCATGTTATTTGTGGGTCGAGGTGGGCTAGAATCTGGAAATAAATGGGTGAGAAAGAAGGAATGATACCAAGCAATGGATTGTCAAGGTCTCAATTTTATTAGGCCAAAGAGAGGTTTTTAAAGCAAAGCAGGGAGGAAGTGGGGAGGGGTAACTGTGCCAAATCTGGGGCTCTGGTAATGTCCCAGGCCATAAAACTCAGACCATAAATGTCTCCTTATCTCATTTCCTGCTGTCTGGTTCACCTCAGTTCCTGGGGTAGTGAAACAGACTGCTTGATTAAGAAGTTTTCTGTTTTACCAAGATAAGGCTCAATTAGAGTTTTAAGGTATAAGTAATTCTACAAGAGGATGTGACTCAAGGCCGGCTCCCAACAAAAACCAAGTGCATTATTCAATGTTCTCTACAAGAATCAGAATGTATGATGAATCTCATCATATATGTAGAAAGTGGATTTACTATAATGTCTCACAAGCTGTGATGTAGTTAGTCCAACAATGGTTGCCTACAAATGGGAATCTTAGGAGTACAGAGGTTTTTTAGTTTATCAGGATGGATGTCTTAGCTGGTCATTATATACCAAAATTACAAAGACATGGGCTCTGATGGTAGTAAACGAATACATTACATTTGGTAGCCAGAACAAGGGTAAGCTGCCAAAGAGGGAGAGCTTCCTCCTTCAATACCCTGTATACATGCTGGCTACCACTAGAAGGTGGATCTGATTCTTCCTTTATCTGATTTGTTTTGTTTTGTTTTGTTTTTTGTTGTCAAAAAAGGTTTATCAGTGCAGCCCTGTAACTCTGAGGCTGGCCTCAACTTCAGAAAATCAGGCTGCCTCCTTTGTCCTGGGATTAAACATGTTCACTATCACCAAGCAGTTAAAACTAGATCTCATCATCTATATCCTTACATGGCTTCTGTGTGCTTTGGCAGTCTTGGAATTTAGTCTGCCAGTCTGATTTTTCAACAACCGGTATATGGGTGTGCATTCCAAATTTTCATGAGTTCATTGAGCTCCAATAACTCCATTTGTCCTTAAGACATTACCTTTCCTGCTACAGGATGCCTGAGTCTTGATGATGGTTGTCTCCTATCTACATAACTATAGATTTGGCCTAGACAGGTTTGCATGCACCCTGAAGGAAGGGAGTAAGTGTAGCTATGGGGACCACAAAGGCAGATAGTATGTGCAGTTATGAAGTGACTTTGGAATTAAAGGAAGTAATTTCTATTTTCCATTCATACATACCCCTTCCATTTTCCCTCCTTTGTTTGACTACTTATTTTAAATATCCTCTGGGGATTGACCTGGCCCATAGTGTTCCTTAAGGGGCCCCCTGTTTTAAAGCAATTTCTTGGATAAATATTCATTGATGGTTTCCTGTGTTTTTTCGATACTGTGGAAGCAATGGCCTCTTAACATGGAGTTAAATATCTTCCCCAAATGTATAGGCTTTTTAAATCTAGAGAGAATATATTTATTTCCTCATTGATTACTCATTACAAGTATGTCCCAATTAAAACTCTTTAATTTCTGCAATCTAATGAAATGTATCTACTATACCAGTGTAAAACTGGGTTTGATAGCTTCAATGGGAACTTCAAAATCTGACAATGACTGTTCCAAAACATAAATGGGAGTCAACATGAGAGAACCAAAGTACAAAAAGTTCTAGAATTAACTTAGGGATGTAGAGACTGAGAGAAATAATTTTCCTAAAGCTTAGGACTCTTTGTTATTGATGCAATTCTTTTTGTCTAGATAAACTATAACTTCAGTAAAAAAGATTCAAATATGCTACTATAGCTTTGTATATTCCTATACTTGCACTTTTATTATCTCTTTTATTAGTAAAGTTTGTTATAAAACCTAATATTTATGTGTTCTTGTGAATATGCAATCTGCATATTCAATGAATTCCCCATAAAATCCCAGCAAGATTCTTCACTGACCTTGAAAGGATAATACTCAACATTAAGTGAAAAAAACAAAAGACCCAGGATAGCCAAAATAACCCTGTGCAATAAAGGTTCTTCAGGAGGCATCACCTTCCTCAACTTCATGCTCTACTCTAGAGCTATAGGGCTGATAACCACCTGGTATTGGCACAAAAATAGACAGGTATACCAATTTAATCAAATAAAAAATCCTGATATTAACCCTAACACCTACAAACACCTGGTTTTTGACAAAACACTGAAAGTATAAAAAGGAGGGAGGAAAGCATCTTCAACAAATGTTGCTAGCACAACTGGATGATGGTGTGTATAAGAGTGCAGATAGACCCATATCTATAGCCATGCACAAAACTCAAGTCCAAAGGGATCGAAGAGCTCAACAAAATTCCAACCAGTTGGAACTTCTTAGAATAGAAAGGGGTTACATTGAACAACTGGTAGAGGAGACCACTTTCTGAACATAACTCCAGGAGTACATACAATGAGATCGACAATTAATAAGTGGGACTTCTTCAAACTGAATAGGTTCTGTAAGGCAAAGGACACAGTGGACAAGACCAAACGGCAGCCCACAGACTGGAAATTGATCTTCACAACCCTACATCTAACAGAGGACTGATGTCCAAAATATACAAAGAATTGAAGAAAATAGTCACGAAAATACCCTGCATGGCCAAAGAACTTTAGACATGAGTAGTAGACTACAAGATTCTCCAGTAACACCTGCCCCATTTCCTCATCCCCACACAAAGACACATCTCCCTTTGGGTTGAAATGAGAGGATGAAATGAATGGGGCTTTCCCTCACCCTACACAGAATTCCTTTTCCTCCATGGACACCTTGACCTCTCCATTTTATTAAATTCAAAGGAATCCAGCCCTCCAACTCCAGAAGAGGTTTCCCCTTGTATTGTGGTTTCTAGTTCATTTTCTCCCTTCTGTGTACCAGCCAGATAATCTCTGGTGTCCTAAAAAGCCAACTGCTCTGGAGGTGCCACCTGTCTCCAATACTTTTCCAACAATACTGTCTGGAACACACTCCAAGCCACCACTCTGAAGCACTTTATCCAAGTCCTCATTGATCTCAGAGCAAGCTGCTGAGTTCAATGATGGGTTTCAGCTGTCATCTCCCTTACTATTAGCAACAGGAGACACAGCTGACTGTCTCTCAGGTACCAGTGTGTGTGCACCTGGTTCCGCAACATCAACCACTGCTGTCATTTTTGGGACTAAAGTTTGTACCTATTTTGCAGCACTTTAGAATTTGACTTGAGATTTATACCTGGGGAAGTGCAGTAGTTCCTTTTCGTATTAGAGATGTTACAGCTTACTAGTCTGTAATTAACTGAGTATTCATCTCTGAATTTAAGCACTGGTGGCTCAGCTATAAAGTGGATTCATGAAGGTGGAATGCATATGGTGTAATATATTTCTCTTATTTTTCTGCATTTGTCTCAATGTAATTGTGAGTAAATGGAGGATCAACACTTCCATTCTTTGCCTGACTGACAGCAAAGTACTTACCTATGTTTTTAAATTTTGTTTTCATTTCTGTGGAGATGCCATGGCTGGTGTGGAACTCCTGGGTATATGGCTATATGGTAGCCTACTTCACTGTTTCACATTCTGGGATAGCTAGGATTGCTATATCATGGTTACAGGTACCTCACTACTCATCTTTAAATTGCTCGTGGAGAAAGAATGATACTTGATATCTACCTGTTAGGGTTAGGGATTGATATTTCTTTTTAGAGGTGTCCTATGTATGTGAGTGTGTATGTATCCTACGTCTGCTTTTGTTACTGTTCAATATTGCCTTTGCAAGTTTTTATTTTTTCAGTTCAAAAAATACTCCCAATATTAAAAAGTTTTTAAAATAATGAGGATATTGTTTGCAATACTTTGTTGACTAAGAATAGATATTAAAGATGATGAGGATTTGATTTGATCTGTTTTTTTTTTTTTTTTTTTTTTTTTGGTGAAGTTTTTTGTGTCAGTCTTTGGGTGTCTTCCTTCCTTATACTAGGTTTCATACAGTGCACATTCATCTTGAGCTCTCTATGTACCATAAAGGACCTTGCAGTCCTAATTCTCCTACCTCTATTTCCTAAGTGCTGGAAGACAACAGTATGCAACTTTGGCTCTCAGAATGTGTGTGTGTGTGTGTGTGTGTGTGTGTGTGTGTGTGTGTGTGTGTTTTTGAGAAAGAGATTTACTATGTTGCCTAGACTGGACTCAAACTCTGGCTGCCTCCTTCCTTTAACCTACTTAGTATTGGAATTACAGGTAGTTCAAGGTTGAGGCACCAGACCACTGATGGCCTTGTTTTTAAAAAGGTGTCACACTGGAAGTGTGGAAATGACCGCCATTGTAGCTAAAGATACTTAATCGTTGTTCTCTGTAGTTATACAGAAGTTACATAATTTAGGGCTTTTTTTTAATCTACAGGAAAGAAAATGCAAATATAAAAGAATTTAGCAGGGCAGTGGTGTAGCTTGGGGGTCCATGAAGGGCCCTAAAGGACCCCCTTTCTTTTAATATAAACAAACACCTGTCTTAGGTGACAGAGGACATCAACATAATTCCTTTCCCGTCATTGGAGCGATCACCCAGGCCTGTAACCTTCCTGGCTTAGGTTGGATATTTGCCCCCTCTGTCTTACCCATCACTGGTGAATAGTTTGTCAGCCACACATGGGCAGAGGCATTTTCAACATCACCAAAAATGCGGCCTGCCAGCTGTAGGAGGCAGTCTGCAAATTCTGAATAGGGCTCAGATGGTCGCTGCAAGACCTTGAATATTTGATCTCCTGCAGCCACATTAGGCAAGGCTTCCCAAGCTCTAGTAGCAACAGCAGTACTTTGTGCATAGACCGCTAGGTCAAAAAGAATTTGAGTTGCAAGGGTAGCATATTGCCCTCCACTTGTTGTGCTCATGAGCATATCTGAATTCCTAGCAGGAAATCCGGCAACAGCATTACTTTGCGCAGTTTCCTTGCAAAATTCTTGAAATTCACCTCTCCAGAGAAAATAGTCACCCCCACTCAGCACGGTTCTACAGAGCTGCATACAATCACTAGGGGTACAATTTAACGCTGCAAAAGACTCAAAAATTGTCTGAGTAAAAGGAGCATGGGCCCATAAGCAGTGACAGCCTCTTTATGCTGTTTTCTATCCTTAAAATTTAATGGGCTGTGCTCCCTAACCCTGTTATCTCAGGATCCACTGTCTCAATCACTGGAAACACATCTCTTTCCTTTTCTAACACTTCTACCTTCTTCTAAATCTTGTACTTCCTCAAAAGTCCTATTCATCTATGCCATTTCTTGTTTTACTTCATGGCAATGAATTCTTTAGCTCTCTTGTTTTAATCCTATTGCCCTGCCTTTTCAATAGGGCCACTAATTGCCCACTGAGCTTTTCCTTACACTTACTGGCACCAATCCTTCAATACACCCTCATTCACTTACTTTTGCCGGCCGGCCTTCAAATGCGATCTCTTAGGTGATCCTTTCTTTCCCAATCTCGGTGGGACCTCCACATGTAGCGCCCGTGGTACCATCTCTACCATGAGTCGGGTGAAGGCCTAGAGGTTGAAATAAAGACAAGACAGCGAGTCATTCGTTCAATGGCAAAGTTGGAACACCAAATGCCGAGTGCTGTTTATTGAGGGGGAAGATCGGGCTTAAATACCAACTTATTGCACAGTGGAAAATTACAGGAATTTTTTGGCTTAGCTGCTCCCTGTGTTATCACGAGGTGTATGTCACAAGATGTGTTTCATGACATGTGTGTCACAAGATGTGTTGTCATGAGATGTGTTGTCACGGGAAGAGTACCAACAAAAGCCTTGGTGCAGGGAGTTCCTGACAACAGTTTCAGGCTAGCTCAAGGTGCCTTGGGGTTACATACAGGGCCCTACACAGTGGTGGTTCTGAAAGGGTCACACATTGTGGAATAAGTTGGTTTCTGAAAGTTGTTTTGATTTGCATTTCCCTGATAGCTAAGGATTTAGAGCACTTTCTTAATTGTGTTTCAGCCTTATATCTATTGAGTATTCTTTCTTTGATTCTGTACCCCAATTTTACTAGTGTTATTTGGTGTTTTGTTGACTAGTTTCTTGAGTTCTTTGTATATTTTGGAGATCAGTCCTTTGTCAGATATAGGATTGGTGAAAATCTTTTCCCAGTCTGTGGGCAGCCTTCTGGTCTTCTCCAATGTGTCCTTTGCCTTACAGAAGCTTCTAAGTTTGAAGAGGTCCCATTTATTAATTGTTGCTGTCAGTGTCTGTGCCCCTGGAGTTATGTTCAGGAAGTGGTCTCCTATACCAATTTGTTCAAGGGTAACCCCTAATTTCTCTTCTAAGAGGTTCAATGTGGCTAGTTTGCTGTTGATGTCTGTGATCCATTTGGACTTGAGTTTTGTGCATGGTGACGGACATGGGTCTATCTGCAGTCTTCTACACACCACCATCCAATTGTGCCAGCACCATATGTTGAAGATTCTGTCCTCGACCCATTGTATTCATTTAGCAGCTTTGTCAAAAATCAGGTGTTCATTGGTTTGTGGGTTAATTTCAGCAATTTCAATTTGATTCCATTGGTCTACATGGCTATTTTTGTGCCAATACTAGGCTTGTTTCAGAACTATAGCTCTGTAGTAGAGCTTAAAGTAAGGGATGGTGATGCCTCCTGAAGTTTTTTTATTGCACAGGGTTGTTTTGGCTATCCTGGGTCTTTTGTTTTTCCATATAAAGTTGAATATGATCCTTTCAAGGTCAGTGAAGAATTGTGGTCAGATTTTAATGGTGTATTGAGATTATCTGTTGCCTACAATCTTCGTGGGCATAGTTAATTTCCTTGGGTTGGAGTTTTCCTTCCAATACTTTCTGTAGGGCTAGATTTGTAGATACATATTTTGAAAATCTGGTTTTGTCATTAAATAAATTGTTTTCTCCATCTATAGTGACTGAGAGTTTTTTCTAAGTATAGTATCCTGGGCTCGCTTCTGTGGTCTCTTAATACTTGTAGAACATCTATCCAGGACCTTCTGGCATTGATGGTTTCCATGGATAACTCATGTGTAATTTTGATAGGTCTACCTTTATATGTTATCTGTCTTTTTCCGTCATTGCTCTTAATGTTCTTTCTCTTAATGCTCTTAATGTTCTGTTTGCTAAGTGTTTGATTATTATATTTCGAGGGTGTAGAGAGCTACGAAGTGCCTTGCCTTAAGATGGCACAGGCTTCCACCTTCCAGATGGTGAGTGCTCTCTATGGTTAAAAAAAGGCCTTATTTGGCCCAGGCTGTTGAGCTTGCTTGCTTCCGTATAAGAGCAGCCTATCTGCGGGTTCCCATGGCTCAATAGGGTTTGTCAGTGCAAGGGGATTTAAGACAGTGCAGGCATTTCTCCGGAGTCAGAAAAAGAAGCATGTTCAAGGATCCTGAATAAACTACTTGAAGAAGATCTTGCCCGAGTTGCGTCTTCCTTGCAGGCTGAGGTTGGGAGCGACACCTGGTGGCCCTTACAGGGACAGAGATCAGAACTTCTTGCAGTCAGGGCAGCACTGGGAAGTTCCCAAGGTAAGGTGGGACAATAAAGACCTCAGAAATAAATGGCAATGAGGTTCCCTAGGAAGAGTGGGATAATAAGGACCTCAGGGATAAGTGGCAATAAAGTCTCAGGCATTGAGCAAGAGGTTCTAGAGAACCGAAAGTAATTTTTTTTTTTTTTTAAATGGGGACATCTCAGTCTCATCCAATTTTTCTGGCTCTTCAGGAGCTACTTTGGTCAAAGAAACTTAAATTAAAGAAAAGCACATTAGAGAGATTTCTGGGCGAATGTGATGCCATTGCACCTTGGTTTCGCAGTTTCGGGAGACCTTATGTTAGTGTCCTGGGACAAGTTTGGCAGGGATCTTGACTTCCCTTGGGAACAAGGGATGCTGAAGCCTGGAGTCAAACCCATTTGGATGTTAATGCATAGCTGCACTGAGAACCAGAAATGCTTTACAGAGACAGTTGAAAAGGAGGAAGCTGTGATAGAAATGCTACAAGAAGAAAGATCAGAAGAGGTTAAGAGCACAGGGGAGTCTGATATGGACGAAACAGACTCTGAGGAGGAATTGCAGGCCCTTGTAGAAAAAGGTTCAGAAACAATCCCTTAGAGAACAGAGAGGGGAAGAGAAGGAGAAATGGCGATATAAGGAGGAGGTTCCCCCTGGAATAAAGCCATTGGTGGCTCCCCTTATCAGATGGAGCAAAGGTGGGGCCGAAGGACAGGGCATTCCTTTTCCCTGAGGTGTGGAGAGCAGTCCAAACTGACGTTGGTCTAGCTTTTCCTGTTGTCCAGGATGCCCAAGGCAATAGATATGAGGACCTTTTAGACTTCAAGGTCATCAAGGTTTTGGCTGAGTCTATGAGAACATATGGGATTTCAGCTTCCTTTACTGTAGCCCAAGTTGAAGCCCTGAATAGACACTGCATGACTCCTAGTGTTAAGATGGAAATTTCATGCCTTGAGATTCATCTATTATATGGATGATATATTGTTGGCGACCAAGGATGGACAAATTTTAGATCAGGCTTATGAAGATTTGGTTAAATTATTGGAAAAGGTTATTTATAGCCCCTGAAAAGGTTCAAAGGGATAAGATTGGTAATTATTTAGGAGCCAAAGTGTATGAAAGACAAATTGTTCCTCAAAAGATTGAGTTGAGAAAGGATAATTTGAAAACGTTAAATGACTTTCAGAAGTTATTAGGAGATGTTAATTGGATTAGGAGTTATTTAAAGTTGCCAAATTATGAATTAAAGCCATTATATTATATATTAGTAGGGGATCCAGCTCTTGATTCTCCTAGGCAATTGACTGTTGAAGCGAGAGAAGCCTTATGTAAAGGTGAGGAAAGACTACAAAATGCTTTTCTATCTAGATGGAAGGAAGGTCAAGCTATCACATTTTGCACTCTCCCTACTTAAAATCAGACTACAGGGTTGTTATGTCAGGACGGATCATTTCTTTGGATTCATCCCAAAATCTCCCCAGTGAAAGCAATAGAACGTTATCCCACAGCAGTCGCTAGTTTGCCTCATAGTGGAATTCAACAAAGCATTCAATTTTTTGACTGCCCCCAGCGCTACTTGTGGTGCTTTACTACTGTCACCAGGTTAAGATCTTGTGTGGCACTATTGATAATTGGGCCATATTGCAATGTGGGTTTGAAGGAACGATAGATAATCATTATCAAAAACATGATTTAATATCATTTTTAAAGGAACATCCTGTGATATTTCCAAAAGTAACTTCCTCAATCCCACTTAGTGGAGTGCCAAAAAAATGTTTTTACTGATGGTTCAAAGACTGGTTGTGGGGCATATATGATTGCAAATAAGCCTCCTGTGTTGTGTCAATTTCAGGCAGGTTCCCCTCAAATTGTGGAATTGAAAGTTGTAGTCGAAGTATTCAAAATTTTCCCATTTGCATTTAATTTGATCTCAGATTCAGCATACGTGGTGAATGCAGTAAAAATTTTGGAATTAGCAGGCCCTATTAAAATTAGTAGTGTTGTTTGTTCACTCTTACAAGAGTTACAAAGATTAATTAGGTTGAGAAAGAAAGGCTTTTATATTCATCATATTAGAGGTCATACGGGTTTGCCTGCCTGGGCCCTTAAGTGAAGGAAATTACATTGTTGATCAATGGACAATGGTGGAATGTAATTTTTACAGCTCATCTTTAGATCAGGCTAGGCAATTCCATCAGCAATTTCATGTAAATGCAAGGACTCTTCAACAGAAATTCCATTTGTCAAGAGCAGATGCCCCAACAGGTGCATCTTTGAAATCACAAGATCTGCTTGCCTCTGCCTCTCAAGTGCTGCGATTAAAGGCCTGTGCCACTACACCCAGTTCCTCTTTGTCTTTTTAAACCCATTTTATTTTTTTCCATGTCTCCTTATTTTAAAACACACTGTAAACTTTTAGATTCTTAATATGGATCTGTCTTTACTGTAAATTTTTATCTTCGTCTGGCCACAAGTCTTTATCTGTTAAACAACAACATTACTAAAATGAAATTCATAGTTGTTTCTGTGGCAGTTTATCAAACATGGAGGCAGCTATTTTACCTCCAGCAATATGAGCTGTGCTTACTGCCTTGGTCTGCATTGCCATGCAGCCCCATGCTGCCAGATTGGACATGTGGTCACTGCCATTGCATGCTCTCGTACACACCAATAAATTGTTAGTAGTGCTTCTTAAAAGCCATGCGGTTTTTTGCTGCTTATGCTGAGTCAGGAAACCTCTCTTAAAGGAGCCACACAATCTGCTTGTCTCTCGCAAGTAGATTTCAACCAAGAAAAATGCTGCTACCAAGAAATCTTGTTTGTCTTTGTTCTTTTGTTTCTAAAACCCTTTTTGAAGCTTTTGTTAACGTTTAAGTGGAAGTTCTTACTAGCCACATGGGCGGCATTTGTAAGGAGTACGGTTTTTCCGCCCACTGCCTCGCCCCAATGGGCGTGGTCAGTGCCACAGAAGGACTATCTCACTACAGCTTTAGGCCCCCAACTATTGACTATAAGCATATTGACTGAAAAGGAAACAGCTAAAACTCCAGATTGGGACTATGATGAAACGGATTTGGACATTGTTCAGAAACTAGGTGCAGATTATGACCCCAATCGGCAATGCTGGGTCTACCAAGGAAAGACTATACTGCCTATAAAAATGGCAAAATTGTTAATAGACCACTTCCATAAACTGACTCATCTGAGCGCCAAAAAGATGAAAACTTTGCTAGATTGACAAGAAATTGGAACTTACCTTCCCAATCGGGATTTATTACTGGAATAAGTACTGCAGTAACTGCTAACTGTCTGGCCTGTGCCCAGATCAACCAAGGAAAAACCAAACTGAATTCTGGGATCTGGCTGTGTGGCCATAGACCTGATTTCCATTGAAAAATAGACTTTACTGAAGTCAAACCTGGAATGTATGGTTATAAATATTTACTAGTTTTCACAGATACCTTCTCAGAAGGGATGAAAACATTCCCTACCAAACACGAGACTGCAAAAATGGTTACCAAGAAACTCTTGCCTGAGCTTTAACCTCGGCACGCTCAGTCCTCCGAAAGACTGAAGCGTCCACAGGTACCTGTGTAAACAATAAATAACCTCTTGCACTTGCATCCAGTGGTCTGGTCTCGTCTCTTGGGGGCAAGGGCCTTCCCACCTGACAGGCTCCCAACTCTTGGGGTCTCATGGGGGTCTTTCAATATCAACACCCACTTGGTGTGGGGGTAAACCCTAGGGGGTTAATGCCTCTAAAGATATGGTAGATGGATGTCATGCACATTTCAGAAATTCAGAGCTTTGAAATATGTACATTTGTCTGTGGATACTTGTTCAGGTGTGGTACATGCTAGGCCTTTAAGCAGAGAAAAAGTCCACAATGTCATTGGACACTGCCTGGAAGGCTGGGCGGCTTGGGGAAAACCTGAACAGCTAAAAACTGATAATGGGCCAGCCTATACGTCTCAGAGATTTACTTCCTTTTGCAAACAAATGGAAGTTCAGCTTGTTCATGGATTACCCATCCTCAAGGACAAGGGATTATAAAGTGAGCTCATCGCACCCTAAAAGAATGCTTAATAAAACAAAAAAGGGGGAGTAGTCCAAGGCCATACTCCCAAGGAAGGAATATCTTTAGCCCTTTTTACCCTTAATTTTTTAATTTTGGATGTTGATGGCCTTTCCACTGCTGATCATCAGCAGCAGCAAGGAGGGAACCTAAAAGGCTATGTGAAATGTAAAGATGTGATCACCGGGTTATGGCATGGTCCTGATCCGGTGTTGACATGGGTGAGAGGGTCTGTTTGTGTTTTCCCCCAGGATCACCAAGAACTGCTGTGGGTCCCAGAGAGGATTGTAAGAAAGTGCAACAAACATGAAAAGCCTGCTGTTGCTGTTGATCATCAGCCTGATTTGGCCACCAGTGCAGATGAAGCTTAGATTTACCTTATTTGCCTTATGAGAGTGAGAATACTAGTATAAATGAAAATAGGAGTTTTGATTTAACAGGAAGCCTATGCTTTTATATGATATTAGTGATAAGAGTCAGTGCATTATGTTATTTAATCAATCTGCAGCTTAGTTTGATGTTCCCACCACCGGAGGTTCCATTAGGTAGGTCAACGCCTCCTGGGTAAGTGGATGGTGGCCTGCTAAAAGTGAGTTTGACAAGCCAGCACCCCATCAGCCTAAGTGGGCCCCTCATTGTTCGAGTAAACAAGGAGGTGGATTCCTTCCCTGGACGGGATGTCAATCAAAAGAGGTTGTTTGGGCGAGCAAGGGATGTTTTATCTTCTCGCCAGGAATTAGTACCAGCTTCAATGAAACCTTTGCTGGGAGAAACTTTACTGATCGGGATCTGCAGCAGGTGGATATTTCCAACCCTTTTGATCTCTGGCTCTTGTGTGGCATTAATGGCAGCTGCACAGATTTGTCTCCTTTCCTTATGAAAAGGGGCGTAGGCCATGGGGTGGCTGAATTTGCTTGTCTGCCTCTGAGCATTTTGGTGAATGATTCAATCCTAAGCCTCCTCAAGCTAGCAGATGGATTCCCATGCCTGTTTTTTCCCTTAGTCCTATGACAGTGTTTAGATGTCAGAGAGATTTTGGCATTACAGCAGCAACATTGGGCTCTTTTGCAGTTGTGGGTTCAGTCATGGCTGCCGTGGCCACGAGCACATCAGTACAGACAGCCTCTAAGTTAAATGAACTGTCCAAGAATGTGGCTATCACCTTGTATGCTCAGTCCACAATTGGTGATCAGTTAAATGGAAGTCTTATGATCATGAAACAAAGAATTGTTCGGGTGCAGGAGCAAACAGACACTTTGTGGCACTTGGCACAAATAGGATGTGAATGGAAGAAGACAGGGCTATGTGTGACCTCTGTGCCATATCAAAAGTATTCAGTGGCTACCAATATGCCTAACCAGATTTCTCAGTATTTTTAGGCTATTTGATAAGTTAATGCAGGACCTGAGACTTTCCATCATGCATGTGTATTACACCCGGGTCAACATCTCAGCTGCAGAGGGACTATCTACATGGATCACTTAAGCCATGAACCACCTGAAAGAATGGGAGGGAATGGGAGACAAAGCTATACTCTTGCTGCTTATCCCCCTTGTGGGCCTGTGGTGCCTTTGTAGGCTGACGCTTGCTCAGAGGCAGCATGCAGCTATGCTTTCCAGCCATTTATAGCCATTGAGTCAGGGCAGTCCCCCCAGGCATGGCTTGCTGTCATGAGTAAGAATTGATCCTTCACTCTCAGGTTGTATGGCTTAGCACTGCACTCCAAGTTGGCTCTGGATGCAAGCAAATCTGAGAAGGGCAATTATGGTTGCATGTGGGTTGGTGTCTGAGGCCCCACCTCCAGGAAAAAGATACCAGACGGGTGTGCCACTGACTTGGCTGACTACCAGGATTCAGGGTCTTTACAATGTCCACTAAGTTACTGGAGATCAGAACACTACCCTTGCCTGTTGCATTAATAAAACAAAAAATGGGGAACTGTAGAGAGCTGCAAAGTGCCATGCCTTAAAGATGGTGCTGGCTTCTGCCTTCCACCTTCCCAATGGTGAGCGCACTGTTATAAACAAGTCCTTATTTGGCTAACCTGTTCAGCTTGCTTGTTCCTTTATAAGAGCAGCCTATCTGCAGGGTCCATGTGGCTCACTGGGGTTGGTCATCACATGGAGAATTAAGCCTGTGTGGGTGTTTCCCTGGGGTCAGAAGAAGAAGCTGTTCAAGGATCCTGAATAAACTGCTTGAAGAAGATCTTGCCTGAGTCATGTGTTCCTTGAAGGGGTAGGTTGGACACGACACCATAGAAACAAACTGAAAAAGAAAAACCATATGATTATCTCCCTAAATGCTGAAAAAACCATTCGACAAAATTCAATACTCTTTCATGATAAAGGTCTTGGAGAGGTCAGGGATAACAGGAACATACTTAAACATAATAAGAACAATATACAGCAAACCAACAGCCAACATCAAACTGAATGGAGAAAAAACTTAAGCCTCTAAACTCATGAACAAGACAAGGCTGCCCTCTCTCTCCATATCTCTTCAATATCATACTAGAAGTTCTAGCTAATGCTATAAGACAACAAAAGGAGATCAAGGGGATCCAAATTGGAAAGGAAGAAGTTAAACTGTCTCTATTTGCAGAAGATATGCTGGTTTACATAAGCAACCCAATAAAATCTACCAGGGAACTCCTACAGCTGATAAACACCTTCAGCAAACTAGCAGCATACAAGATAAACTCAAAAAAAAATCAGTAGCCCTAATTTTTTTCAGACAACAAAGAGACAGAGAAAGAAATCAGAGAAACATCACCCTTTACAATAGCCACCAAGCAACATAAAGTATCTTGGTGTAACGCTTACCAAACAAGTAAAAGACCTATATAATAAGAACTATGTGGATCTAAAGAAAAAAAGAAGATACCAGAAGATGGAAAGATCTCCTATGCTCTTCGATAGGTAAGATAAATATAGTAAAAATGGCAATCTTGCCAAAAGCAATCTACAGATTCAATGCAATCCCCATTATAATCCCACCACAATTCTTGACTCACCTTGAAAGGATAATAATCAACTGTACATCGAAAAACAAAAGACCCTGGATAGACAAAACAACCCTATACAATAAAAGAACTTCAGGAGGCATCAACATCCCTGACTTTAAGCTCTACTATAGAGCTATAGTTCTGAAAACAGCGTGGTAATTGCATAAAAATAGACAGGTAGACAAATGGAATCAAATATAAAATACTTATATTAACTCATACACCTATGAACACCTGATTTTCAACAAAACAGCTAAATTATACAATGGGGCAAGGACAGCATCTTCAACAAATGGTGCTGGCACAATTGCATGAGGGTGTATAGAAGTCTGCAGATAGACCCATGTCTGTCACCATGCAGAAAACTCAAGTCCAAGTGGATCAAAGACTTCAACATCAATCCACCCCCATAAAACCTCTTAGAAGAGAAAGTAGGACATATTCTAGAAGAAATTGGTATAGGAGACCGCTTCCTGGGGCACAGACACTGAGAGCAACAATTAATAAATGTGACCTCTTCAAACTTAGAAGCTTCTGTAAGGCAAAGGACACAGTCCACCTGACCAAAGGGAAGCCCACAGACTGGGAAAAGATTTTCACCAATCCTATATCTGACAAAGGAGTGGTCTCCAAACTATAAAAGAACTCATGAAACCATTCAATAAAACACCAAATAACTCTATTAAAAAATGGAGTACGAACTGAAGAAAGAATTCTCAATAGAGGAAATCAAAAAAGCTGAAAGACACTTAATTCAGTGCTCCACATCCTTAGCTATATGGGAAATGTAAATCAAAACAATGTTGAGATACTATCTTACTCCTGCCTGATGGCTAAAATTAGAAATACCAATGATGACTCATGTTGGAAAGGATGTGAAGAAAGGGGAACACTCCTCCACTACTGGTGGGAGTGCAAACTCATACAGCCATTTTGGAGATCAGTATGGCGGTTCCTCATGAAAATGGGAATTAGTTTACCACAGGACCCGGTCATCCCCCTCTTAGGCATATACCCAAAGGATTCACATCCAGGCAACAAAGACATCTGTTCAACTATGTTCATAGCAGCAGTATTTGTAATAGCAAGAACTTGGAAGCAACCTAGATTCCCTCAATTGAAGAATGGATAATGAAGATGTGGCATATCTACACAATGGAACACTACTCTGCAGAAAAAAAAAATAATGGTATCCGGAAATTCGCAGACAAGTGGATAGCACTTGAAGAAACCATCCTGAATGAGGTAACCCAGTCACAAAAAAAGAGTACCATAGTATGTACTCACTCATATATGGATTTTAGACATAGATCAAAGGATCACCGGCCTGTAATTCACACCACCAGTGGTGTATTCTAAGAGATTCATATAAAGTCCGTCACAGAACCGGGAAGGGACAATTCCCCCAGAGCACAGGGGAAGGGATGGGGGCAGTGAAGGGAGAGAGAAGTAAGAGAAAATGAGAGGGAAGAAAGGAAAACACATGCAACCAGGAAGATTTAGCCCAGTTAGGAATAGAAGACAGGAAAGAGACAGAGAGAGAGATAGAGAGAACATAAAAGAGGGAGCCAATTTTTTTTTTGAGGATAAAACTGAACACAAAGAAAGGTCTAGAGAACTACAAGAGTGCAGCCAACTAACAATTTGAGCTTCCATGGAAGGGATACCATAAATGCCCTTCCTGGATAGTGAAATCAACAACTAACTTATCCATGGATCCCTCAACTAATGCCTGTTGGAAACAGGAGCAAACACCCGTACATAAACACTGAGTCGAAGTAGAACCCAGAAGCAGATGGAGAGGACAGAAACACCAGACTGCAGAAACACATAGCGACAGCTTACCTGAACAGGGAGGAGCTAACGGACCACCAGACTGATAGCTGGGAAAGAAGCATGGGACTCACTCAGGCCCCCCTGAATATGGGTCTCAGGCAGAAGGACTGAGCAGTCTAAAGGATCTCAGACAGTGGAGCCAGGATGTATCCCTGGTGTACAAAAGTACTTTGTGAACACATCCTCCATGGAGGTATATGTGCCTTAACCTAGAGACAGGAGAGAAGCCTTAGTCCCTACTTAACATGACCTGTCAGATCTACATTTCCCCAACGTGATGGCATTCCCCTACACATTGAATTGGGTTGTGGGGATGAGATGGGAGGGTGGTTAGGGTGCATGTGAAAGGGCAGAGAGAGTAAATGGGAGGGAGGGAGGGAAGAAGGAAAGAAAGGAGGGAGACAGAACTGGGATCGACATGTAAAATAATAAATTAAATAATAAAAAAATGCTTTGACTCCGAAATTTAAGTTCAAGGACAAGTTACTGGGGAAAAGGATTTTTATTTTTGTTTCCACAGAAAATGAAAAGCTGTGGATTCCTTCCAGACTAATGTGGTTTGATCAAGCCAGACTACCTGAAACAGAGTAGCAGGTGATGCTAAATTCAAAACAGCTGGACCAAGCAGCCTTACAGACTTCAGCCATGATTTCTGCATCTTCTTAGAATCCCCAATGACAGCGCCCCTTACAAGCAGGAAGTAGTTTTGAAAGAACGACGCCCAAATTCCCAAATATGGTCTAAATATTTGTTTTCATTTAAATGGACTTAGTTATATAAAATTAAAAAAAAAAAGAACATCTTGAATGCACTGAACAAACTGGACCTCTCCATGTTCTGCAACTTGCCTTCCATATTCATGAAAAGCTTGTTGGTGCTGACTATAAAGACATTTCCATAAAATGCTCCCTGATTGAAATCAATCCTCAGATTCAGGCCAAAAGTAGAAGTATTCATATTTTGCACCATGATCTGCATAGCTTCTAGGAATACATGGGACCTCACAAATTTGAATGACTCAATAGGTTTTCAACCATCCTCAGGGAAGCCCCGACACACAGACTCTCTGCCTCCAAATACCATCCTCTTAATCTTAGGATAGCATTCCCTTGCTTACCATTCTATGTCTTCCTTGCTCATCCATGTTCTTCATAGTTTTTTATTGCAGTACTCACAGCACAGCAACCAATCCAGTGGAGCCTTTTGTGCTATAAAATCAAGCCTGCAGCATGGCTCCAGGAAGTTTCCTGAAAACCCTTAGGTTAGCCTTTGGGCCCAGATTCCCTGATTGGCTATTGAGGCTTGGGTGACAAGAGTAAGTCCTCAATGGTTAAAGTGTTCTTAAAGACAAAGTAAAAACATGCATTTCTTTTTCTTTTATATTCTTATTTATTTATTTATTCATTTATTTTGGTTTTTCAGGACAGGGTTTGGCTGTGTACTACTTTTTGTCTTGGAACACACTTTGTGGACCAAGCTGGACAATTCAGAATCTTAATTATTATGATGATGATGATGAGGAGGAGGAGGAGGATGATTATTGTGATTACAACTATAACTATTACTACTACTCATTCCGTCATTTTGTAGTAGATTTTTTCTCATTAATTAATTTTTTTTTTTTTTTTTTTTTTACTTTATCGATTTTCCAACACAGGTTTTCAATACTGGCTGATCCTGGAACTCTCTCAGTAGATCATGCTGCCCAGAATATTAAAAAAAATAAGGAGACTTAGGGCATAAAAGGTGTCTGTTCTATAGATTCTTGCAGAGATCAAACGTATTGTGGGTAGCATTTACCTGGTTGCCACAGGCACCTCAGAAAACCATGAAAAAAATGCAGGAACCATATCACAAACAAGATGATATATTGTCCCTGACAGACACCTGGGTGATATCTCCATTGCATTGTGAGTTTTAATCCTGAAGTTAGTGTCAATTTTTTGAGAAATGAAAAATAATAAAAAGTGTTGTTTCATGTTAACTTGAATATTCAGAGAGAAAGTGGCTGGGAAGAATGCTTCTATGAGCACTATAGTGAGCCAGCTCAGCTTCCACATTGGGCAGGTGAAATCAGAGCTGAATTATTCAATGTTCTCTACTTGAGCAGGAATGGAAGAATACAGCCCTCTGTTTTTGTTGAAAGTGGATTATTGGGTTGTCTCAGAAGCTGTTGTCTTCTTACTTAATATTTGCCTAACAATGGAAATTTGAAGAAATCTGTAGTTGTTTGGTTTATGAATCTAGATGTCTCAGCTGGTCTTCAGCATACACGAGTATTTCAAAGAAATGCTCTCTAAAGCTATTAAAGGAATACACTCAGTAGGATCCATATGGCTTCCACTTTGTGGATCCTGTAAAATATTTCTTCAAGTATGATGGTATTTTGTGGCCCTTTAAAAAATGAAGCTCCATTTTATTCATTCATTAAACTTAAGTCATCAACCAAAGTTAGGGCAATGCCAGAGGATTTCCATTAATATCTATAAATGGCTAATAGGAATTGCTTCCCATAATACTAAACACACTCCATAACTTCAGGCACTGCCTTCAGGCACTGTATAGCTGCCCTTACTCCCTGCCTGAAGGGTGTGTGTAAAACTGACTGGGCCCAGACATATTGTTATTTAGATGGGAGACATTCACCATCAAGGCTCAGACATCCTATAGCAGGAAAGATTATGTCTTAAGTACAAGAATGTTATTTGATTTCAAGTTTCCTGGTTGAAATGTGGTAATGGAAAGTTAAAAGCACTCTGGTCAAATCTTGCTGAAGGATGATCCCCATCTCCTTTTTCCACTGATGTTTAAATTGTACGGGGCACATGTAAGACAAACCTGAATGTGGAATGCCATATTCCTAAATTCCAGAAGCCAAAATTATAGTTTCTCCCTTGTGTGTTCCAAAACATGCCAAAAGCAAGCCTGTGATGCACACAGGAAAGGAATCTTTGTTTCTCTTTTGTTTTCTTTTGGTTTGATTTGGTTTTCCAAGGCAGGGTTTCTCTGTAGGATTGGAATTTTCTTTGAAAATCAGCCTGGCCTAGAATTCACAGTGATCTGTCTGCCTCTACCTCCCAAGTGCTTGGATTAAAGTTTTGAACCACCACAGACCAGTATGGATACTGATATGAAAGCTATCTCACTCTCCTCAGGGAACATATATACAGGTAGGCTCAGAGCACAAAGGCCATTGACCTGGTCAGCACAAGTCACATGGTCCCTCAAAATCCCAATAGCAATGACAGCTAGGCAGAGCTGCTCTTCAAGCTCTGAAGCCTAGACATGCATCATGCTGTGTGGTAGTGGTTTACATTGGAGATCCTACAAGAGAGCCTGCAATTTGGTTTCATATTAACATCTGTCCATTATCCAGATTATTGATTACTCTTGTCTGTGGATGTACACAAAGAAATGGCCAGCCAGGCATTTTGTACATCATCTAAAATTCATTACAGGCTGTACACTGCTAATTTTCACCAATGGAAAACAGGAAATTGCTCTTGTTCCTTCTGTCTCCCACCTCTTTCTGCACAGTGTCTACAGCAAAATTAAAGTTCTTAAATGAACTCAATTCTTTCATATTCCTCTATTTGCAGTCCCCAATACCAGCCACAGGGTTTGGTAAACCATCAATAAATGATCTGTACTTGCTTCTCAATGAACATCCAAAGCCTCATCCTGATGGATTTTCAGTAGTTTCTTCCCAGCACAGGGTAGTACAGGCACGATTAAATGGGATCCATGCAATTTTCATTGACCTAATCTTGTGTGCCATGGCCCAGCTCAATATAAACTTGCAAAATTTTGATCACACAAATCTAGTCTGTCTTCATTCACCTGACATGAATTAATACACCCTGAGTATTTAAAGAACATAATCACCTAACATGCATTAGTTAAGATTTTTTTTTATTGCTGTGTATATACACAAACAAATTCCACAAGTCTTGTTGTTGTTGTTTGAGAAAGAGTTTCTCTGTGGCTTTGGAGTTTGTCCTGGAACTAGTCTTATATATCAGTCTGGTCTCCAACCAACAGAGATCTGCTTGACTCTGCCTCTTGAGTAGTACTCTCCCAGTCAGGGAACCCAACCCTGGTCTCACCAATGACAGGCAGGGATGAGATATTCACCATTATACTATCCAAGAGAGATCTTATATAGAAGACACTTTATTGCAGTCACTCACAGTTTCAGAGGTCCAGTCCATTGTCATAATGAGAGAAAACATGATTGGAAGAAGAATGTGATGCTGCTTTCATCTTGATACACAGGCCAGAGGATGTCATCTTACACACTTGCTCATATCCAGAACATGGAAACCCCGAAAGCCCATCATCAATGATGCTCTTCTTCCCAAAATGCAAACCAAACTGCAGCAAAGCCTCACCTTATAATAGTACTACTCCCTATAACATCAACCACCCAATCACACTCAAACCATCATGTTTCCTGAAGCAGGGCCTTTTTCATGATGGTAACTTAAGCAGCTGATTACCTACCCTGTTTCCCCTTGCAATACACTCAGAAAAACTATTCATTTTACTCTAGTCTAAAGGCAGAAAACATGCTACTCATGAATTTTTTGTTTTCCTGTAAATGCAATGAATAGTTTACTCCATGACGTAAATGTAAAATTTTAAAACTCTAAGGACATAATTTTTCATCTTCTGGTATTTTTAGATCATTTGTGATTTTGGAGTGGGTCATATTTTAAATCAAATTGCAATGTTACAGATTAATGAGGTCTATTTATTAAATATTTCTGTAAAATAATTGGTATCCACAAATAAAGTGTTTAAGATACATGGTCTAAAGCATGCACTGAAGGAATACATTCATTTATTTAAGAAGGGATAATCAAGAGAAGCAACAAACTGGGATGAAGGACACCTATGTCATAAATAGTGAGCCTGTTTCAGAAACATAATTCTAAAAAGCTGGAAGTGCAGCTGTCCTATAGTTTGCCTTACCAATGAGAAATAACTCCATAGACTTAAGAGATAAATAAAGAATATCTTTGTAATGATAGCATGCATCTTTTTCTGGCCAATGGGAAAATGGGACATAGCCTAAAACAGATTTGTTGGGGGATTTTGAGACAGGGTTTCCCTGTGCAATAGCCTCAGTTGTAGTGAAACTAGCTGTGATCATGACAATTGTTTCAAACTCACAGAAATCTGCCTGCCTGTGTCTCCTGAGTACTGGGGTTAAAGGCAAGCACCACCACAACCTGGATCCTAAAACAGACTTTCGCATTACATAGATACTGCCATTTTTAAATTATTTCAGGGTCAGATTACAACTGAAACTTTGAAGAATTTAAATAGTAATAAAAAACAGCAAGTAAGGCCAGGAAGGCAATTAAAGACTTCAACAAAAAAAATTCTACCATAATTATTTAATAGTACATGAGTGACATGAAACAGACATTCACACTTCACTGACAGGGTAGAGGTGTGTGAAGATGAGGGAAAGTGGAAAGTCAAAACAAAGAAAAGATAAAACCTGGGGAAGTGATGTCTTGCTTAAAGTATGTCTTATTCTAAGTAAGCTTCTTATCAGGAATAGCTTCCTGTTCCCTACTTTCAGGGGGAGATGTAAGAAATGGGAGAATTTTAGAAAGTCAGTAGGAGTTATCTTTCAATTTTACCAGCTCATGAGAAGGCTACTCACACATTGCATCATGAGGAGAACACAGTGCATCTAGGGAACTTTGCTGTTATGCCCTCAGTTCCTTTGGACCTATAACCACAGCTCCATGTGATGGGAAGAATAGTGTTCACAAGATATGAAACAACCCCTCCACCAAGGCTCTGGATTCCGACAATTACATTCTCTCCTATGCATCTTCATTATGTTAAAAGACAGCATCTATTTAATTCTCAATACCTGAGGGTCTAAGTCTAGGTCCCCAGGCTGATACTGAATCTGCTAAGCTCATTAATGGGTTTGAGAAGGAGCTATGTTCCTTCTTTATGAGTCAGGACCTAAACAGATGACTTTCTTGCTCAGGCAACCCCTCAACACAACAGTGTTTACCTTTTCAAACACTTCTCCTCTGTGCTCATCTTGCCCATCTGGCCGAAATAGGATTTTCTCTAGAAGAAAACTGGACCATCTGGCAGACCAATCCAATAGTTCCCTCTTAAGGAGCTTGAGAATGACTTCTTCTATGATTATGAGGATGAGCCTAGGGGCTGTTTATAAATCAGGAGTTTCTCCTTTGACATGATTTGCAGCCAAACTCCTACAGAGACATATACAGATACCAAAAAGAGATAATTTTTACATAGCTTAACATTGAGTTCAGGTGAACTGAATTTGCTCTTTTCCTGGTTGTCACAGGCACTTAAAATCAGGAAAGAGAAGCAGGATCCAGATGACAAAGAAGATAGTTGCTCTTTCTCCTCCTAGAAAGCTGGATGATGGCTCTAAGAATGTAGTAGTTTTAGCCTTGAAACTCAGAGAAAATGGTTGGAAAATGCATAGTAATGAAAACAGTAGTCTTCCTAGATAGTTGAAGAGTTGGAGAGGAATGAAACTAGGAAGTTTGTATTTATGAGCAATACTGTTAGTCAACACATGTTCAGTACCACGTTAAAATAAAAAGAAAGCAAAACTATCTGGATTATTTGAGGTTCTCTGCATGAACAGAGATGGTGGGATGAATCTCGGCATACATGTAATACATGGATTTATTATAATGTCTCATAGGCTGTGGTCCATGTAGTTAAAAAATGGCTGCCTAACAATGGATATCTGAAGACTACAGCTGTTGTTTAATTCACCAGGATGCATGTTTCATGTGGTCATCATTATACTCTTAAAGTCCAAAGAAGAAAGCTCTAAAGCTAGTAAAGTAATAAACTTGGTACCCATAGCTAGGGCAAGCAGCAACAGAAGGAGAGCCTCCTCCTTCAATACCCTTTATACATGCAGGATAACACCAGATGGTGAGACCCATGTTAAGGTGAATCTAATTCTTCCTTATGTGTTTTGTTATATTATTGTATTTCATTTTTGATTACTGACAGCCTCCTTAGTTCTGATATTAAACATGTGCATTGCCACCAAGTAGTTAAAGATGGATCTCATCATCTAATTCCACATAAAGCTTCCATGAGTGGCTTTGAGAGTTCTGGAAAACATTCTGCCTGCCTGACCCATCTGAAATCCTATATGAGAACCCATTCCAAGTTGTCATGGGTACAGAGAGCTCAAATAACAACTATTGTCCCTAAGATATTATTTTTCCTACCATAGGTGGTCTGGGCCTTTTTGGTGAATATCTCCTATCTTAAAGCAATATATTTGGGCCCATACAGGCTTATACACACCCTTCAGAAAGGGAATATGTGCCATTCCTTAAACCAGATAATATGTGTAGTTATGGAGTGTCTTTAGTATTAGGGGAAGCGATTCTTATTTGCTCTTTATACATATTAATAGAACACCTCTGCCATTGCCCCACAATTGGTTGACTAAAGTTTGACATATGAATTAAATGGAGCATTCAGTATTTGTAGTGAGATAATCACCTTTTCCCTCCCTGTGGCATAGGCCACGCCCATTGTGGGTGGAGACAGGGCCAGATGTAACCCTTCGGAACTAATTTTGTGGAGGATACTGAGGAGAAAGAAGTCTCTTGCCTGAAGCACAGGAACAGCTTCCTGGGACCAAGAACCTGCTGGAGTTCATCTGTCTATGTTGTAAGTTATTTTTCCCTGAATAAACATCTATTCAGCCCATTTTTTTCTCCAGATCCTTATCGAACATCAATATCTGGTGTCAGAAGCAGAATCTGGATTTTTACCAGACCTGGTTTTCACCAAGGCAGCAGACACTGCTAGCTTCCCACACCATCCCCGAATGGGCAGGGTTCCTTGCCTAACCAGGTGGCCATACCACAGATTGTGGGTCATTTGCCTCTGCCCCACAACTTTACCCCCACCGCAGCCATGAGAAAGCTCACACTGCTTCTCATCTTTTGCCAATTCCCCATTTTGCATTTGCAGATGTGGTGCACATGGCACCTGCCCAGCTGGTGTGTTTCCTGCAGCCCATAGGCGCCAGTAAGAGGCAACTCCTGTTAGCCCTGGGGTCCCCGAAATTTGCACAAGGCCCCTTTCACTTACTAGTTTAACAAAATTGTGCTTGCCTTAGTTTGTTAAGAGCTATTCTTCAGGGACCAAGGTCAGAAGGATTGTCTGCTGCTGGATGTGATTTTGTGGGAAACCTACAGGCATTACCACCACAAGCTGAGTTCAACAACTAAAACTGTCAAAGTTCGAGGACAGCAGAATTACACCTAAGGTAAATGCAATATTCTTTGCACTTTAAGATGATATAATATATGGATCAATTGTTCCATACCTAGGATGGATAATCTCATGATGCAAGACTTTAGAAATCCCTTTATTTCATATATAGAAGGAATTTTAACAGAAGAAAATCATGGCTTAACAAATATATACATGTTTTTTTTTTTAAACGCAATGAGTATCAACCTGATGAGGAAAAAGATTCAGAATATTAGAGATTCAAATAGAGAGCTGACATCTAGAATATAAAACATGGAACATAAAAATGACCCACTAGAAAACGGAATTTGTTCTATGTCAAATGCTTCAATAACCAAAACAGAGACAGTGCACTGCATTAACATGCTGGCAGAAACAGCTCCTTCCAGGGTGAACGAAGCTGCTAATAAGGTTAAAAAACTGCAACATCCCATGGAAAGACTAGCAGAATCCATTCCATGTCTGAGGATAATGGAAAGCTATCAGATAGAACATTGTTTCTGGAAGGCAGTTTACATGCCATTCAGATAATATCTAAGAATGAGAATATTAAAAATAGGGAATCATTTGTAGTTGGAGAAAGCAACAGACTTACTGATTCAATGAAGTCTCTAGAAAGGATTGTGGTTCAAGACCAGATATTCAAAGAAAGAATGCTCAGTAGATTTCAGGCCTTAGAAGACTGCTGAAACCTGCCAAGTCAGGGTAAGACAGCCTTTTTACCTCCTTGCTTTTGTTGTGGTCTGTCAGGTACTCTAGTCCTTAGCAAAAACTGGCTATACCAAACTTGAGGTGCGATCATGAGTATCCCGTTAGGTGTTTCTGTCATTGCTGCACCTTTTGAAGTTGGCCACCCACACTTCCTGCCTACCCTAGTATTGTTATTGTCCTTCTCAGGTCTTTGATGAGGTTCAATATTAAATTATCACATGTATTATTCTCTCTTCCTAGTCAGATATATTTCTTAGTAGACTTAAGCTTTACAGCTTTGGACAACACTATTGTAATCCCTGTTTTGATTTCATCCTAGTACTAGATAGTTAGGTCTTAAATTTAAATGTCCTCAATTTTCCTTTTCTTAGAGCACACTTGTTATTCACTGTATTGTATATAGTTTTTGTGTCATGCCTAAATATTTCCTTTAGACTAAAATGGGGATTTTGGTGAGATCTTCACTTTTTTTGCACCTGTGGTATAGACCATACCAATTGGGGTAGAGACAGAGCAGGAGTTACCTGGGGGAACTAAGTTTGAAGAGGGGGCTCAAAAAGCTCTATTGCTTGCAGCACAGGGACAAGAGTACATCTGGAGGCATCCTTGGGATCAGGAATGGCTAGTATTCCTATTTCTATATTTTAAGTTATTTCTCCCTGAATAAACATTGGTTCAGCCTATTTGTTTCTCCTTATCCTTATTAAGCATCAATAAAGGAGAGCTGATGTACCCCACATATGCAGAAAAACGAGCCAATAGTTAAGAGTGCAGAGGGTGCAGAGACGCTCAGGGGAAGGCACCACAGTAAGAAGATACACTAATCATTTTAATAAATAAATAAGATATTCACTTCACCTCAGCCACAAAACATCTGAGTAAGAGTCAATGATAAGAGGAAAAATTAAAAGTAGAAAATGAGAGAGTTGTCAATGGTAAGGATGTCTGAGAAAATCAGAGAAAGAGACTAAAGGTAATGTAAAATGATATAGAGGTTCAAAGAAATTTCTTAATATGGTTGGAGGAAGATGTAAACTGCGGTGGGCTCTCATATCTATAAATATGAATTTAAGTTTAGTAATATGTGTTAAAATTTCGACCATACCAGGTTAATTGCTTAAAAGTTCCATTTATTTCTCTAAAGACAATTTGTATGTATTGTTGAAAAGTTCTAGAGTTTGCCTCCAATATGGCACAACCAGCCATTTGGGCAAAATATTGTTCTGGCCTGGACTGTTTGGATTTATGCTGTATGAACTGGACATGTAGGACCCACAGGAAAATGACTGCTGATACAAGATGGACATTTCTATATGGTTCATTCTTCATGGAAGTGTCTGCTAGACAGTCTGAAGGATATGGAGAAAAGTTACTGACAAACTGCCAATACAGGTAGGACATTTTTATATTTCTTGCATTGCTGAGAAGTCTGCCAGACACAAACTCTGGCCTGTAGGCTGAAGATGGAACATCACAGAAGAACATCAGATCTGACCAGGCGAGTTGTCCCTTTCAATTCTAGAGTTTATATATTATCCTTCTGTGTTCTTTGAAGGAGGTGAAGACTGATAGTTAAGGTTGTAGTATTCCTTGGTTGGGATGAAAGTTACACATAGGACTTTATACTCACAAAGATAGGATAGAACATAGAATAATTCCTTTAAATCTTACAAATGTTAATGTCCTGGAAAAAAAAAACTTCTACCTGTGTGTTTCCTGTAATAAACCTAAGTTTTATTTCAAGAATAAATCTAAAACAATGGTTTAAACATTTTTGGGGTCTAATGCAAACAGCCCTCAGATCAAAACTTATCTCTAAGCTCTCTCTGGTCATTAAATTCAGAAGATGAGACAATCAGTAGTCCTTTTAATGTAGATGATATTAATATACTGTTTTTGGCTCAAGCTTTTAAAATTCAAACTAGTTAAAAGGATACAATTAGTAACATCAGAAATTAACATAAATTTAACAGTCACCCAGGTCATAATGGGTTTAAAGATATAAATGGTGCTTTATTTTTGATATTACAAAAAGACATTACAGGATGTGTAATTGTTTCTAAAAACAGATTTAAATGTTCAAATTTATAAGGTTACAGGATGTTGGTGCTTTTATTATATTGTTAATGTCTGTACTTAAATCAAAGGTCTAAAATTGAAGGTCACAGCCATAAGCTCTATATACTACACAAAAGTTGAGATGCTCATTTTTTTTATGATAAAAAGGCAATGTGTTTTTGCTTTGTTAAATTAGGCAAGCATAAGCTATTTAGATAAATTGAGTCAAGTAGATGGTTCATGTTTCCCTAAAAGGAGTTTCAAATTAAAATCAGTATTTTAATAAACCTGACAATACAAAGTTCTAATTTTATAAGAGCTGTTTAACCTGTTATAAAATGTGAAGAAAAACAAATTACTAGCCATCCTTATCAATTAACTCTCGGTTATAATCAAACTAAATATTAATGATCAATAACAGGGATAAACGTCACTCTGTCACCTATACATGTTCTAAATAATTAAAGTTAAAACAAGTAACTGAAACAAAGTTGTCTATTTAGATATACCTAGACAGACTTCTAATAGTACAGAAATCTGTTGAATAAGGCATTTAAATGTTAACTAAAAAGCTGTAATAATAGCAGACGTAGAATCACAGATAATAACAATGACTCTAGGCCTCTAAAGAAGATTATGGGGCAGCATGGATTGTTATGACACTGACCAGGGTGCAAGATGCTCAAATACAATGTCTGTTGTCAGGTTAAACCCAGCTTAGACTTTTTAGAGGCTGCAGGGAACTGAAAAATTGCTTGCACCACCTTGGCCTAGATAAAATAAGGTCAGAAATTCCATGTCCCTCTTCCACAGAGAAAAGACAAACAAAGAACAACAACAACAAAAAACACAACTCTCTCACATTATGTACTTTGTGAAGAACTTCTGCCCTCAATGCCATAGAAAATTGGTTATGGCCAGGAGTATATCGACTGGTCCCTGTATTTTTTTTTGTTTTTTAGGAGATTGATCAGTTAATTAAATATATCTTTCTCAGATCTGAAAGTATTGTTGGCTGGGCTAAACATAACTTTGTCAGCTTGGCCGTATTAGGAAGCCTTAATATGGCTCCCAAATAAGGATTTAAAAATTTAAAGACATAAAAGTCATTTTTGAACATTTATTTATTAATTATGCATACCCTGTTCAACCTGCATATATGTCTCAAAGGCTTAAGTACATGCCTGCTCTTTTACAGATTCCCAATATCAACTGTTTCTACAATATGGATTTCAGCACAGATTGGTAATGATAATACATCTAAAACTTTTATGTCCTTTTATATAATACAGTTCATATAGGCTTTAGAGGATCAAACGTCATAAAGCTTGTATCTACTTCTTAGAGTTCAAGAGGACTGCAGATAAGTACAGCTATTCTGAGGATGGAATTTTCTCCCTGGTCTTGCTGTCCTTCTTGATCACTAAAGGCAAGGAACTAAGAGTTCCAATTAACTATATACGTTTTAACTTCTGTTCCCACTTTGAACATATCTCAGCTGATTTGTGCTTCTGGCAGATGAGAATCAGTTGCTGACTAAAGCCTGCTCCTCAATATTGTTCTCCCTGGACTTATGGTGAACCAGTGCAGCCGATGTGAATCTTCAACATTGCCTACAAATCAATGCTTGTGATAAGTCTTCTATTTCCTGCATCCCTCCCTTCCTTTTGTTGGTATTGTCTAGCATTTTAGCCTATTTGCAGCTAAGAAAACACAGCAAAATTAAGCAGGAAGTAATACAGACATATCCCTGACACAATAGTGTTTTGATTTTCAAATAGCTGTCACTTGGAATTCTATAGCCTATAAAGCCTCCTTGAACAGCTTGTTACTTCTATGTCTACCAGTTTCCTCAACCTCCAAGGAAGTAACTCCTGACTGCAAAAGCAAAAGGTATGTATTGCTAAAACTCAAGCCAGCTGGGACCTCACTCTATCGGAAATGTAAGGTAGTGGCCTAAAATAGTGAAGTGTTTTTAAAAGGATAAACAGACAGGGAGGCTTGAGACCATTAGTTTCAGTAGACAAGGTTTCCAAAATACAGGCAGTTCATAGAGTACAAATTTAATTTACAAGGTCATCATGGATCTAAGTTAATAGTGTCTGTCATTTGTTAATGCAGGATTGATAAGCACACCTGAAAGGTTGGGCGGTTTTCTTTGTTTTTACTTCTCCTGAGAACAGGTTGTGGGCTCTGTACTCTAATCAGGGATTTATCTACTGGCAGAAATTCTTGTTCTCTTTATTCTTCCAATAAGCCCTAATTTTATACATTTTGGTTATTAATTTTCTATCACATTCCCTCTTTGCGATGGACATGAGAGGCCCAATTTTTGGGCCTCCAATAGACAAAAGTCTTCTGGTGATTTTTGGCCTAAAGTTTAGTCATCTTGTCCCCTATGTATATATTATCTCAACAAGGGAAAATGTGAAATGTAATCTTTCTTGTACTACTTCCTGCTTACTTTGGCTGTGTTTCTTGGGGGTGAGAATGGTAAAATGCTAGACCAAAAAAAAAAAAAAAAAAGGGGGGGGATTCAGGAAATGGAACATTTATCAGAGACATTAGTTTATAGACCCTGTTAAAGATTCACAACAGCTATGACACTAAGTCCAGACCAGTATTTAGGAGCAGGGAGCAGGATGTAGTCAGTAACTGATGCTCATCTGATAGAAGCACGAATTTGCTAAGACATGTTATAACTTGGGAACATAAGTTAATATATATATATATATATATATATATATATATATATATATATATATGGAACTCTGTATTGATTAAGAAGGACAGTGAGTACAGGGAGAAAATTCCATCCTCAGGAAAGTAGTACTTGTCTGCAGTCCTTTTGAATGGTAAGAAGTGGATCCAAGCTTTATGACATTTGTTCCTCTGAAGCCTATATAAAGTGTGTTGTATAAAAGGACATAAGTGTTTTAGATATATTATCATCACCAATCTCTACCAAAATCTATATTTTGAAAAAGTAGATATTGGGTATCTGTAAAACAGCAGGAATGTACTTATGCCTTTGAGTCCTAGGAAAACCTATAGATTTGGGTTAGAAGCTTGTATATTTTTCTTCTGTCAAGAGAGATCCACGTACAGATTGGTCACAGGTACATTACGCCTGATGAAAAGTCCTTCACATTTACACTTAGATGACAAACAAAATAAATCATAAAACCTTGAGCTTTTGTCTAAACAGCTGGGAGTCACCGCTCATTAGCTTAAGAGAACTTAATTATATGTTAAGCTCTGAATTTTTATATTGTAAATTATTTTTCTATCTTTAAAACTTATATGTCTTGGGCTAGAGAGATGGCTCAGAGATTAAGAGTACTGGCTTCTTTTCTAGAAGTCCTGAGTTCAATTCACAGCAACTACTTTGTGTCTCACAAGCATCTATAATGAGATTTGGTACCCTCTTTGGGTGTGCAGACATGTATGCAGGCAGAATACTGTATACATTATTAATACATAAATGTTCAAAAAAGACTTATATGTCTTCATATTTTTAGATCCTTTTTTAGGAGTCATGTTAAGGGTGCCTTTACTGCCAAGCTCACAAAGTTTTGGTTAGCTGAGACATAAATAGTATCAGAGACCTGAGAAGGATAAATTTTATGTAACTTTTGAATCTATTTGAAAAAATGACAGGGATCATTCTTATTTTACTAGCCATAATCAATTGTCTATGGCATTCAGGGGAGAAATTTTTCTCCAAGTACATAATGGGAGAGGGTTTTTTTTTGTTTGTTTGCTTTTTTGTTTTTGTTTTTTTTTTTTTGTTTTGTTTTGTTTTTTATTTTTTCTCTGTGGAACTTTGACTTGGACATGTCTGACCTTATTTTGTCTAGGCAAAGATGGTGCAGACAATTTTCCAGTACCCTGTAGCCTCTACACAGTTTGAGCTGGGTCCTATCTTGCAGCAGGCATTGTATTTGAACATCTTGCTCCCTGGTCAGTGTCATCACAATCCATGCTGCCCCATAATCATCTTTAGTAACCTTGGGTCATTGTTAGATTCTCTGATTCTTTGCCTGATAGTATTACAGCTTTTTAGTTAACATTTAAATGCCTTATTCTACAGATCTCTGTAGTATTCAAAGTCTTTCTAGGTAGATCTGAATAAACAACTTGGCTTTCAGTTACTTATTTTAACCTTAATTATTTAAAACATGTATAGGAGACAGAGTGATGTTTATTCCTAATATTAATCATTAATATTTAGTTTGACTATAACCAACAGTTAATCTATAAGGATGGCTGGTAACTTGTGTTTCTTAACATTTTATAATAGGTTACCAGCTTTTATAAAAGTAGAACTTTACATTGTCAGTTTTAGCTTTAAAAATACTGATTTTAATTTGAAACTCCTTTTAGGGAAACATAAAACAACTGTGTGACTCAGTTTATCTAAATAACTTACGCTTCCAAATTTAGCAAATGCAAGGACGGATTGCCTTCTGTAACATAAAAAATGAGCATCTCAACTTTTGGTTAGTATATGCACTGTATGGCTGTGATGTTAAATTTTAGACCTTTGATTTAACTACAAACATTAGCAATGTAATAGAAGCACAAATACAATGTAACTTTCTGAATTTAAACATTTAGAAACTGTCTTATAAAACAATTAAATATCTTGTAATTTCTTTTTGTAATAACCAATTTAAGCACCCTTTATGTCTTTAAACCCATGATGACATTGGTGACTGTAAAATTTATGTTAATTACCAGTGTTACTAATTGTAACAGTTTAACTAGTTTCAATTTTTAACAGCTTTAGACAAAAAACAGTATTAGTGTCATCTACATTAAAAGGGAATCTGATTTTCTGATAATATGAATTTAGTGACCAGTGCTCAGAGATAAATTTTGAGGTGAGAGCTGTTTGCATTGGACAGCAAAAATGTTTAAACCATTTTTGTTTTAGCTCTATTCTTGCAATAAACAGGTTTCTAACAGGAAACACAGATAGAACTTTTTGACAAGTACATATATTTTTCTGGAGAGAAATAAATGGCACTTTTAAACACTCAACCTGGTTTCGTCAAAATTACTAATCAATTTATATTTGTAGATATGAGAGTCCACAGCCAACAGTTTATATTTTCCTCTGACCTATGTACTACTTTTCTTTGAAACTCTGTATCTTTTAAAATTACCTGTAGTCTCTTTTTCTGATTTCCTCAGACATCCCTAGTGTAGATGAATCTCTCCTTTTCTGTTTTTCTTTTTCCTTTTTCTTATCACTGAATCTTACTCAGAGGTGCATGCCTGAAGTGAAATCTTATTTATTTATTTAATTGTTGATCTCAGTATCTGTGCTCCAGAAGTTATGTTCTGGAAGTGGTCTCATATACCAATTTCTTCAAGGGTACCTCCTATTTACTTTTCTAAGATGTTCAGTTTGCATGGATTGATGTTGAGATCTTTGATCTATTTGGATTTGAGTTTTGTGTATAGGGATAAACATGGGTCCATCTGCAGTCTTTTACACACCCTCATCCAATTGTGCCAGCACCATTTGTTGAAGAAGCTTTCCTTGCCCCATTGTATTCTCTTAGCCATTTGGTTTAAAGTCAGGTGTTTATAGGTGTGTGGGTTTGTATCACGATTTACAGTTTGATTCCATTGGTCTAACTTTCTTTTTTGTGCCAATTCCAGGCTGTTTTCAGGCATATAGCTCTGTACTAGAGCTTAATGTCACTAATGGTGATGCCTCCTGAAGTTCTTTTATTTCACAGGGCTGTTTTGGCTATATCAGGTCTTGTCTTTTGTTTTTCCATATAATGTTGATTATTATCCTTTCAAGGTCCATAAAGAATTGTGGTGGAATTTCAATAGGGATTGAATTGAATCTCTAGATTTTTTTTTTGGCAAGATTGTCATTTTTATTATTTTTATCCTTCCTATCCAATAACCTGGGAGACCTTTCCATTTTCTGGTATATTCTGTAATTTATTTGTTTAGAGCCACAAACTTCTTAATATATAGGTCTTTCACTTGTTTGGTAAGCATTACCTCAAGATACGTTATGTTGCTTGTGGCTATTGTAAAGCGTGACATTTCTCTGGTTTCTTTCTCTGTCTCTTTGTTGTCTGAATAATGTAGGGCTACTGAATTTTTTGAGTTTATCTTGTATCCTGCTGATTTGCTGCAGATGTTTATCATCTGCTCCCTTTCTGCACTCACTCCTTTCTCCTGAAAAAAAAAGGTTGCTAGCCAGCTTGCACAGGGTACTACACAATCACATGATGTGATTATTCCATGTCATAACTACTAGCGAGAGATTTCAGCACAGAAAAAGAGATGCAATGTTCTGTTGTTTCCCACTGAGGTAAGATGAACTGAAACCACTTATTTCATGGTTATCACTGGGGCTGCAGACAAGTTAAAAAGAAAAAAGAAAAGAAACAGGAACCAGATCACAAACAACAAATTAATTCTTTCTCCAATCTCAAGCCTGGATGATGGCTCCACTGATTTATAAACCTGAACACAGTCCTGTTCAAGAAGAGATCATTGAATAATGCAGTTATTTTCTCAACTGTACCCTGAAGAAGCTGTGTTGGTCATCACAATGCTTGTAGATGTGATCTTCCCAGACCAATTCTCTCAAATTACCATGAAGACAACAGTTTTTATTATTATTCTTTTATCAAGAGTTTCAGGAATAAAACTCCCAAATGCATTAGAACTATCATCCAAGCATCTAACAGGAGAAAGATATAGCATTTTCTTTGTGATATGGCTCCTTCCCTTCTTTCATGGTTTTCTGAAGTGTCTGTGATTACTAGATAAAATGTATATCCAGTTCCTCTGACCTTAGCAAGAAACCACAGAAAAAAAACATCTTCTGTGCCATATGCCCTAAAATCTCTGAAGTTTTTAATAATCTGGGCACCCTTCCCTCTATTGAATAATTTAATTATTCCAGTCTGCATTGTGTAATTGTATCTGCAACATCTGCACATTGTGTGGAAGAGGAGAGCATGATCTCACACACTGTTGGAAGACAATGGGGTTGTCTGTTTTAGAAAGGAGTAAGTGTCATTGAGATTTATGTCTCTGTAGGTGACTACAAGGTCTGGGTCTTGAGTAGAAGCCAGAGCCAAGGAACCCTTATGAAAGTGCTCTTGTTGTTCAAGCTTAAACATCCAGTTAGCAAAACCAGGCCAACCTGCCAGTCACAGGCATTGCAGGATACTTCCTGTAAACACACTGTAGGCTTTTACTCTTGCTTCGGGCTTCGTTTTAAGCAGAACAAGTGCCAGTGTATTGATTTCTGTTCTGGGAGTGCTATTGTAGAAAATTGTGAGTGGACCATGAATGATCACAGAAGCCACAACATGGTGAGTGAGGGGATGCTATCCTCAGATGGGGAGGATGGGATGGGGAAACCTGGGAATTGGTGTGGCAGGCCCTCGAAGTTGCTTGGTGGGAAATTTTGGCCACATTCAGTGTTCTGAAACGTACTATATGGTCCTAGCAACTCCCTATACCCGGGTGTTGGAGTATGAATATTTCACACAGTGGAAAGCATTTCATTTCCATCAGAGAGCTTTGTGTAGAAAGACATTGATAGTCAGCTTCAGAGTTCTTTTGGTACATAGGAAGGCAAGTAGCCAAACTTGGAGAGGCCTAATTTCTCCAGTGTCTTCTACAAATTCTGCAGTAAACATTTAAAGTGTAGGTACAAGATTCATGTTTAGTTATTTGTGTGTATCCTGTAAAAGGCATTTTCTTTATTTCAGTACATACTTATATTTATTTATTTTTGATTTTTTGATATAGCTTTTTTCTTTGATTTTTACATATTTATTATTTTTTTCTTATTTTACATATTGCTCACAGTTCCCAGTCCCTCCCTCCCATGCCTCCCAATTTGGCTCCAGTCCCATGTCCCATTCCTGTTCCCACTCCACAGGTAGGGTGTTGCCTTCCAGGAGGAGTCAAAAATCTGTCATGTCATTTGCAGTAGGGACTATGCCCTCCCTCCTGCCTCTAGGCTAAGTGAGTGTCTCTCCCAAAGTCCTTTCATACTTCAGGGATACATCCTGTTTCCAGGGAGACAAGTTCTTTCTAGGTATAGCATTGGTGCATGACAAAGTTGCTCTGTAGATCAGGCTAGTCCCAAACCCATAGAGATATGCATTCCTCTGTCTCCTGACAGTGATATTATAGGCATGAGACACTGAACATGTCCATACATGATATTCTTGTGTTGGATTGCACTCCACTACTAAACTGTGATGTGGAAGAGTACAATTGTACATATAAAAGACTTACCTATTCATACAGAGAGTGAGACCCATAAAATATGATTTAGCTGAAGGAGTGCTGCCTATAAAATACCCAAAGATGAGTAGTGTACTAATAAGGCATGTTCGGATTAGGATGCTAAAATATACATTTGATCTCTAGGATTGTCCAGGACATTTTACTCCAAACTATGACAAAGGAGAAACCCCTCATTCACAAAGAGCCCACGGCCCATCTCTTTTTGACAAAACAACACTTTTAGAAGCTGCTCAGGGGACATTGCTTGGTCACAATGAACATTAGGGCCTGTTGTGCCTGAAAGTGCCAGTTTTCTAGAGAAATTCATAGATGGGCAAGATAAACCCAAGTGACAACTGTTTGAAAGGGAAAACCCTTTTGTTTTGAGGGTTTGGCTGAACAAGCAATACTTTCAGTTTAGGTCCTCAATCATGGAGATGGATCAATGATCCTTCTCAAAACTAGAAATTTGATTGGCAGAAATAGTAACAACCAGGGGGATTTGCCTTAGGACTTTTCCATCATGCCCTGAGATATGCAGAATAAAATAGAGCTCCTGCTATAAAACAAGGAAGATGCTTGTGAGGGAATGCAATAGTGTGTGGCCAGGGCCTTTGTGTAGGTGTCATTTCAGATCCTGAGAACACAGCTCTTACTCCTGCTGCCTTTCTAGTGTTCTCCCATTTCCTTCCATTTCCTCCTGGAAGTAGTAAAGAGGTGGCAATTCTTCATAAGAAGTTTACATAGAATAAGATGTAAGTTAAGCAAGACCTCTCTTCCCCAGGTTTTATCTTCTCTTTGTTCTGCCTTTCCTATCTTCCTCATCTTCTGGCACATCTGCGTCAGAAACTGTCATTAAAGTGTGACCTGCTGTTGCATGTCACTGGTGTACTATGAAATCATTATGGTACTGTCTCTTCTGTTGAAGTCTTTCATGGCCTTACTGGCCCGACTTGCAGTTTCCTGACCCTATTTAAATTCTTCAAATTGTCAGCTGGCATCTGACCCTGGAAGAACTTAAAAGTGGAAGCAATTGTGGAATGCAAAATATGTTTTAGGAGCCAGACAGTGATGATGAATTCCTTTAATCCCAGCCCTCAGAGGGCACATGCAGGTAAATTACTGTGTGTTTGAGACTAATGTGCCCTATAGAGCTAGCCTCACTACAACAAAGGATATAGCATAGGGAAACTGAGAAACCCTGTCTCAAAAAATTATCTGTTGTAGGCTTTCTCCTCTTTGAACATTAGTGAAAGATGGTTGCATGCAATCATTACAGAGATTTTTTTTTAACCTCTTTAGTTAATGGAGATATTTCTCACCGGAAAGGCAAAGTCTAGAACTGCTTTACTCCTAGCATTTTAGAATTAATTTTCTGAGACATGCTTTCTCATTGACAATGGTTGCTTTGATCCCAGTATGTTGCTTTCCAGTGCAATGTATTCTTTCATCTTAAACACACCTCATTAAATTAAGCGACTGTTTACCCTCAGAAGGAAGAAGGATTTTTTAACACCTAATTTGAGGACACTAATTACTTTTAAGGAGATATTTAATAAGTGGAACTCATTAATCTGTAACACGGCACATTGATTTAAAATATAATCCACCTCTACATCACAAGTGATCTCAATGACAAGATAAACAAGTATGACCCTAGTGTTTTAAAACTCTACATATGTGTCATGAAGTTGATTGTCCATTGCACTTACAGCAAAAAGATTTGCATGTGGAGCATGGATGCTGCCTTCAGACCAGAATAGAAAGAATAGTTTATTGCATGCACTGCAAGGAGAAACAGGGTGTATTTCAGTTGCTGTATCCGTCATAAAAATTGGCCATGATTGCTGCATTGTAATGGTTTGAATGTGATTGCACCTATAATCTCATAGGGAATGGCAGTAGTAGAAGGAGGAGCTTTGTTGCAGTGACTTTGGCATTTGGTATCACTGGTCATGGGTTTTGGGGTTTCCTATGTTTTGGATATGGGCAAGTATATAACATGTCTTACTGAGGCCTGCATATCAAGATGTAGCCAGCACCATATTCTTCTTCAAATCATGCTCCCTTCTATGATGAAAATGAACTCAATTTCTGACACTGTGAGCCAATCCAATTACGTGTTTTCTTTATAAAATTTGTGGGGGATCTCTTTCCTGCAAGTAGAGTGATGCATATTTCATCCCTGATTGTCACTGTTGAGACTAGGGTTGGAATCCCTGACTCGGAGAGTTTTACCAAGGAGGCAGAGACAGGTTGATCTCTGTGAGTTCGGGACCAGGCTGTTCTAAAAGAGCTAGTTCCAAACCACTTTAAAAGTCACAGAGAAACCCTGTCTTGAAAAACAACAACAAAAATTGTTGTGGTGGTCTTAGAACTTATACACAGCAATAAAAGTCCTAACTAATATAGATTCAGTGATTTTCTTCTTTAAATACTCAGGGTGTATTGAATCATATCATGTGAATGAAGACAGACCTGATTTTTGGGATAAAATTTGGAAATTATATTGAGCTGGGTGTAGTCGATGGTGTGATGTAGTTGAGATTTGCATTGATCACAGCTACTCCTGCCTTTGCTTCCTAGTGCTGGAAAGGAACTCCTACAATTACTTTAGGAAAAGGCTTTGAGTGTTCATTAAGAAGGAAATAATGGTTACTTACTGACTGTTTTCCAATTACCCTGGCTGGTATTGGGAATGCAAATGACAACAAGAATATGCAAGAATTGAGTTCATTTAAGAACTTTGAAGCTGGTGTAGGCACAGTGCTGAAAGAGGTGGGAGAAGGAAGGAACATGTGCAATTTCTTGCATTCCTTTGGTGGAAATATCAGTGTTGAGCCTATAATCAATTGTAGATGGTTTACACATGTCTGACGCACCATTTCTTAGTGTCCATAGTCAAGGTCAATGAATAATCTTGATAAAGTACTGATGAATGAAACCAAAGTGCTTTTGTATAGAAGATACAATGAAATCCACAGCCCCATAGCATGGTCAGTGTTTAAGCTTCAGAGCCTAGCTGTCATTTATGCAGTGACAGGAAGGGAACCTGTGCCCTGTGCCAACCTGGGCAATGGCCCTTTTCCTATTATCCTCCCTGAGTGTAGGGTCCCTTGGGTGAGTGAAATCTCTGTGTCCACACTGGGCTGTGGTTGCACAAAACTTTTATTCAAGCACTTGAGAGGGAGAGGCAAGAAGCTCTATGTGAGTTTGAGGCCAGTATGATTTTCAAAGAGAGTTTTAGGATAGGTCCCAAACATAAAGAGACACCCACCCAAACATAAACAGACAATCTGCCTTGAAAACCAAAAGAAAAAACAAAGGAAAACACAAAGCAAAACAAAGAAACCAAAAGGAAAGAAACATCGGTGTTCAATATGAATGACAAGGTTTCTTTTGGTATGTGTTGGGAACATCCAAGGGAAAAACCGAGAGTTTGCTTATGGAATTTAACAATATTGCATTCCACATTCAGATTTTTCTTTATGTGTCACACACAGTTTATAAACCAGTGGAAATTGGTCATTAGAATCATCTTTCAGCAATACATGTTCACAGCTCTTTTAACTTTCCACACTCACTAGCTATCATAACATGTTTCAGGAAAGTTGAGTTTCTGAGAAAAAAGGAATTTCTTATCTGCTCTTTTCTCAAGTGTGCATAGTGTTTAGTGGGTGGACAGGGCAGTTTCCACATGCCTTGGCATTATACATGTGTTCGGAAGCAGAAATTAAATCATTCTTCTGTATTAATTTTTGTGTGGGCATAATGGGGCTGGTTTTGCCTTAAACCACAAGGAGCCATTAGAGTTTGCAGAAGCATAGAAAGATATTACCCCCATTTTAGACAGCGCTCTAAACCATGAGGAATCTCTGTTGGGAAAAATATCAGTACCTGGAGGGTCAGAAGCAAAAGGGAGTGAGTATTCTTCTGAATCAATTTTGAGGGAGTTGCGAATTCTTTTTATTTAAGATCTAAACAACTAGCATGATTGGTAGCTGGGTAACAATGGTCAAGATCTCGATTTCCCTGGCTGAGTTTCCTCTGGTGTTTTGATAAAAAGTTGATTATATTTTCCAGCTTTTGTTCTTGTCTTTGTCTCTGCATCTCCCCTTTATCCTTTCCCCAATATTGTATAACTTCTTGATCACCATACATTTGTTGTAAATATAAAGGTCATAGTATGTCAAAGTATGACCTGAATGTTTCCGGGATTTTTTCCATGTTCATTTTTATGTCCCCCTTTTCATTTCTGATTTTGTGAATTTGCATGTTCTCTCTCTGATTTTTCATTAGATTGGATAAAGTTTTGTCTATCTTGTTGATTTTCTTGAAAAATCAACCCTTTGTTATCTTGATTTTTTGCATTATTTCCCTGGTTTCTGTTTTATTGATTTCAGCCCTCAAATTTATTATGTTCTGGTGTCTACTCCTCCAGGGTGAGTTTGCTTCTCTCTGGTCTAAGGCTTTCAGTTGTGCTGTTAATTCTCTATTGTGACTATCCTCTGTTTATGTTCATATGGGCACATAGTGCAATGAACTTCTCTGGTACCACAGCTTTCAAGGTGTCCCATTAGTTTGGGTATGTTGTGTCCTCATTCTTGTTGAATTTTAGGATGTCCTTAATTTCTTTATTTCTTCTTTGATACAGGTATGGTGCAATTGAACATTGTTCAGTTTCCATGAGTTTGTAGGGTTTCTTCGATTTGTGTTGTTGTTGTAATCCAATTTCTAAAGCATGCTGGTCATATAAGATACAGGGGACTATTCCAATTCTCTTGTATCTGTTGAGGTTTGTTATTGCCACTTACTATTTGGTCAAATTTAGAGAAGGTTTCATGTGGAGCAGAGAAGAAGTTATATTCTTTTCTGTTTAAATGGAACATTCTATAGATGTCTGTTAAACCCAACTGAGATGAAACTTGTGTTAATTCTTTTGTTACTTTGTTAAGTTTGTGACTGGTTGTGTGTCTAGTGGTGACAGTGCTGTGTTGAAGTCTCCCAATGTAAGTGAGTGAGGTTTTATGTGAGGTTTGAGTTTTAGTAGCGTTTCTTTTATGAATGTGGTTGCCTTTGTATTTGGATCATAGTAGTTCAGAATTGAGACTTTGTATTGATGGATTTCTCCTGTGATGGATACGGAATGACTGTTTTCATCTCTTTTGATTAATTTTGGTTGGAAGTCTAACTTGTTAGATTTTAGGATAGCCACACCTGCTTGCTTCTTGGGTCCATTTGATTGGAAGATCTTTTCTTAGCCTGAGGTAATGTCTATCTTTGAAGCTTAGATGTATTTCTTGTATACAGCAGTGAGATGGATTCTGTCTTCATATCCACTCTGTTAGCCTGTGTCTGTTTACAAGAAAGTTAAGGCCACTAATGTTGAGGGAGGGTAAGGACCATGGATTGTCAATGCTTGTTTGTTTTAGATTTGTTGTTGGCAGTGGTATTGTGAATTTATTAGTCCTGCTTTACCCTTGATTTGTGGTGAAGTGGATTATCTTTTGCCTACATCTTTGTGAGCATAGTTAACTTCCTTGGGTTGGAGTTTTCCTTCCAAATCTTTTTGTATGGCTGGATTTGTAGATACATATTGTGAAAATCTGGCTTTATCATTAAATATCTTGTTTTCTTCATCTATACTGATTGAGAGGTTTGCTGGGTATAGTAGCCTGGGCTGGCATCCATGGACTCTTTATACTTGTAGAATATCTGTCCAGGACCGTCTCACTTTGAGGCTTTCCATGGAGTAGTCAGGTGTAATTTTCACAGGTCTGTCTTTATATGTTACCTTTAATTATTCCTTCGCTGCTCTTAATGTAATTTCTTTATTTGTATGTTAGATGTTTTGATTATTATATGTTGAGGAGTCCTTTTTGGTGTTTGGTATGCTCATTGTACATTCATGGGCATGTCCTTCTTCAGATTGGGAAAGTTTTACTCAATGATTTTGTTGAATATGTTTTCGGCACCTTTGAGCTGGGCTTCTTCACCTTCCTGTATGCCTATTATTCTTAGGATTGGCCTTTTCACAGTTTCCCATATTTCCTGGATGTTTTTTCTTTAGGATTTGTTGGATTTATGATGTTCTTTGGTCGGTGAATTTATTTCCTCTACTTTATCTTCTGTGCCTGAGATTCTCTCTTCTATCTCATGAATTCTCTTGGTTATGCTTTCATCTGTAGTTCCTGATCATTTGCCCAGTTTTTCCATTTCCAGCATTCCTTCGGTTTACATTTTATTTATTGTCTCCATTTCCATTTTCAAGTCTTGAAACATTTCCTTAACGTGCTTAATTGTGTTTTCTGGCTTTCTGTACTCTCTTCAAGAAATTTGTTCAGTTTTTCCAATTCTTTGTTTGTTTTTTCTTCCATTTCTTTAAGGTATTTTCTCACATCTTCATGTTTTATGGCAATAATTTTTAATTTGTTCTCTTCTACTTCATCTGCTTTGTTTTTTCTGGTCCATTTGGTGTAGGTTCTGTAGATTCTGGTGGTGTTATTCTTGTCATTCTGTTGTTAGGTGTTTTATTGTATGGCCATCTTCCCATAGCTTCTTCCCTGGTGTGTTTTGGTAGGTCAGAAGTTTGATATCTGTAGCTCTTGGTGCTCAAAGCACCCTGGCAGGTCTCTCCACAGTCAGGGCCCAGAAATGGGGATATAAGTTCAGATTCCAGCAGAAGACTGGTGATTCAAGTCAAAGATTTCGAAGGCTGGAAGTCAGGGTATTCCTTAAGCTGATAGGCAGATCTAGCCTGGGCCTGGCACTCTCCAGCTGAGGCCTGTTTGGCATAGCCCCTACAATGGTGGTCAAGGATCCACCCTGCAGGAACTCAGAGTGGTCCCATGGAGAACGGCAATTCTCAGGGAGGGTTCCAAAAATCCAGTAGAGGACTCTAGCCAAGGCCTGGCAATGGATGACTAATACTGGCTGATACTCTGGATGTTTCTGTACTGATAGGCAGATCTAGCTGGGACCTGGCACTCTCCAGCTGAGGTCTCTTTAGCAGAGGCCCTACAATGGGGGCACTCTCAATCATAACTTAAACAATATAAAAAGCCCCATTTAGAAGATTGATTTCTGTAAATCCAATCCTACACATTTCCTTTGTATTACATAAAGCAATTCATATTGGAGGAAACTGTTAAGACTTTAAACACCTAAGTACCTGGGTTTTAGGAATGAGTGCTCACAATATGGTATATTCACAGGAGAAAATATGTTTGGTTTAAGATTTGATTTAATTTTAATTATGTAATGCCAGTGCATGGATTTGCATTTGCTCATACTTGTTCCCAACAATATCAGCCTCTTGAGTTATTCTTGTAGCAGGAACTATAGAATTTTGTCAAAATCCTGACATAGGTCCTGGCAATGAACGTTCTATAATTATTCTCGTCCATATCTCTAACCCTGTCTCTATCCTTTCTCTATTATCTTGATATGAAGTGATAGAGAAGAGCCCATGAAAGAGGAAATCAAAATCATGCAAACAATTTGGTGAAGATTTTAGCCATCATACTTTTCTTTAATTTTAATAATCACAATTTTTGTTTTTTTTGGAGCATGGTTCTTATTAAGTTCACTACACCCAAGATAAATGACAAACTGTTCAGCTATTCTGATGTAAGCTGCAACCCGAGAGAGAGAGAGACAGAGACATAGACAGACAGAGAGACACAGGTAGAAAGAAAGACAGCATGAGGGGAGAGAGAGGAAGAGGAAAGAGAGATAATGGGAGCAAGAGAGATGTCAACCCAAGCTTCTCCACCTTCTGGTTTCTTACTCTGTACCAAAGGCACAGCATATAAAACTGGGGAAGAAACCTCCCCTATGACTGGTGTCTACGCTTGAAGCTCTGATTGGCTCCCAAAGCCTGAGTTACAGGACTAAATGAGCAGAAAAGACACAGAACTTGAGGGCAGGTTTGGATCAGGACAACCAAACATTCTAAACTATTTGTATAGATACAGAAGCCAGATACACAACTCTTTGTATAGACACAGCACCAGAACACAACAACCCAGACTCCCTGGGTATGCAGATATTGGTTTAAGTATGGCTTCTTCCTTCTTGCCAGTGATGATATAGAGAGGTGGGATCGCTTTTAGCAGGAGCTGTGGTATCGCTTTTAGCAGGAGGTGTGGTTTACAAGGTTTCCATTAGCTGCCATCCTGTAGACCATTGGCACCTATTCCTTGACAGATGGACAAAGCAGGTTGTGTAAAGCTTCAGCCTTAACATTGAGCTGCAGTTGGAGAGAGGATGTTCGAGTCCTGGCAGTGTTTGGTAGAACTGTTCCAAGCCCTGCCCTCAGGCTGTCAAGGGAGTGATAAGGTGACAAGACCAGGTTGGAGATACCCAAAGAATCACCTAGGCAAAACAGTGTGGAGCTCATGAACCCCAGTCTGATAGTTGGGAAACCATAATATGACTGATCTAAAACCCCTAAAAGTGCATCTCATTTAAAAGGCCTAGTAAGTGCAAGGGGCCTCTGGCAGTGGAATCAGGATGTATCCCTGATGTATGAAAGACTTCAGGAGCCCATTCCTCTTGGACAGATACTCAGACTAGACACATGGGGTTGGGCCTTGTCCCTACCCCAAATGATTTTGGATCGGTGCAAACATGAGAGGGAGAGAGAATAGATATGGATATGTAAAATAACTTTGATTCTATTTTAACAGAATTCATTAAAAGTATGAATAGGAAATAAGGAGGGGTGAATAACATAGGTAACATTTGCTGGTGCCATGGCCCTGAAGATCCAGAGCTTTGGGTAAGTTTATGGACATTGTCCTGAAGCAGTCACAGACTAACTTTGACTATGGTATGAAAACCATACCTCAGGGACCACTTTCCTCTTGGGTGACTGTGAAATCCTGAAATTCCTACCTGTGCTTTCTAAGAACCATTACTAAAGGCATCTGCCACTATTACTGGCTTCATGGCTTCAAGTTCACTTAGTGAGACATTAGAATGATGGGATGAATAACATGAAGAATTACACTTTACTGTATAAAAAAGCTCTTATCTCTGTGAACCTGGCTGTCACCATTAACAGTGATAGACAGAACCCTTCCAAGGCATTTGGTAAGATTTAACAGAAAAATGATAAGGAAAAATAAGATTGCCCATATTTGGAAGACAATGGACTTTTAGGCAGAAAACCTGCACTTAATGGATACCATCATCTGATAATGAAGTTAGGACCAAAGCCTGTTGTCTGGCTACACTAACAACCAGCCTCAGTCATTCTTCATTTGTAAGCCAAGCTAATGAACTAACTTCTCTGTTGACAAGTCAAACTACAATGCCAGCACTCTGGATTCAAGGTGGACAGATATCTCTCATAACGAAGGACAGACTAATCTATAATGTGAGTTATATTTAATAAAGGATGTCACAGTAATACTATACTTAAAAAGAAGAGAAAAAATACAAAAGTAAAATTAATGAAAATTTAAAGCATATTTATTCAGTTTGAGTACTTATGACAACAAAAAACAGTAAATAATCTATTCCAAGAGTCTTAATAGACTTAGAATGCAAATATATGCAAAACAAAATAACAAAGGTAAATATGGAATTTTTTTCCCATCTCTAAAACACTCCCATATACTCAGTTCCTGTTTCTGCAATAAGGTGGTCATATAAGAAGTCAATGTTTCTTTCATAGAGACATTTTCATTTGAAAGAATCAATACTTTTTCTACAATGTGACTCCCTGGAAAATGAAAATTTTATGAGTCTACATTTGCCCTGGTGGTAGGCCAAAAGTGGGCCCCACAAAGTTCACTTATGATCTCCACACAAATACCATGGAGTTTGTAGGACTGTAATCAGAAACAGCAGCTCAGTCCCATGTCCATTTCTCAGTCCGTGAATGTGGACATGTGGAAGACTAGCTATCATTGATAAAAGGAAGACAGAGATATTATATAATGTCAGGCAGGCAGATTCAGTCAATACTGAAAGCTCCATTTTATTCATAAACCAAACTTAAGTAGTCAAACAAAGGTGTGGCAGTGGAAGGGGATTTTATTAATATGTATAAAGAGAAAACAGATATTGTTTCCACTAATGCTAAAGGCAATCCATAATTGCACATACTATGTGCCTTCAGGCACCCCATTGCTGCACTTATTCCTTCAGGGTGGTTAATCTGTCTACTCACAAATCATTGCTATTTAGGTAGGAGACATTCATCATCAAGTCACAGGTGTCCTGTAGCAGGAAAGATAATATCATAAGGATAATAGGAGTTATTGGAGCACTTTGAACTCATGACAAGTTGGAAAGGATTCCCATTTAGGGGCTGAAAAACTTCAGACTGGCAGAATATATTCCAGGACTGCCAAAGCCATACAGAAGCCTTGTATGCAAACAGATGATGAGATCTACCTTTAACTGCTTGGTGGCAGTGCACATGTTTAATCCTAGGACAAAGGAGGCTGCCTGATTTTGCTTAGGTTGAGGCTAGCCAAATCCACAGAATGAGTTTAAGTCCTGCACAGATAAACCCTGTTTTGAAAACAAAAAACAAAACAAAATCACATAAATGAAAAATCATATCAACCTTCTGGTGGTAGCCTTCATGTATAAATGGTATTGAAGTGGGATGCTTTCCCTCTTTGGATGTTTTCCCTAGCTCTGGGTACCAAGTTTGTTCTTTTACTACCACTAGAGTCTACTTTTTTGGAATTTTGATGTATAATGTCCACCTGAGACATCCATCCTGATAAACTACAAAACTGCTGTACACTTCAGATTCCCCTTGGTAGGCAACCTTTGTTGGACTAATTACATCACAGCTTATGAGACATCCTAATAAATCCACTTCCTACATATATGGAGAGATTCATCATACATGCCTTTTTATGAAGATAACCTTGATTAATGCAGTTGGTTTTTGTTTTGTTTTTTTATCTGCTCACTGAAGATGTATTGGTTAACAATAGTGCTCACAAATACATACTTCCTAGTTCAACTCCTCTGTACATATTCAATTTTCTATTAAGACTACTTTTCTCATTATTATGTCTTTGCCAAGTGTTTGCTGTGAGTTTCAGGGATAAAATTCTACATCTATGGAGCCATCATCTGGCATTGTGCCATGAGAAAGATCATTTATCTTTTTTTTGAGATCTGGTCCATGCTTTTCTGTCCTGATTGTCTGAACTTCCTGTGACAAACAGGTAAAAAGTAAATTTAGTTCAATTAAACTCAGTGTTAAACCAAATAACAATTTTTTTTCTGCTCACAGATGTTTTATTTTTTTTTCCTTTTTATTTATTTATTTTATATAACCAGGTCCATTTAAATGAAAACAAACATTTATAGACAATATTTGGGAATTTAGGCGTCCTTCTTTCCAAACTACTTCCTGCTGGTAAGGGGCGCTGTCATGGGAGATTCGATGAAGATGCAGCAATCATGGCTGTAGTCTGGAAGACTGCTTTGTCTATCTCTTTTGAATGTAGGATCACCTGGTACTCTGTTTTAGGTGGTCTGGCTTGATCAAACCATATTAGTCTGGGATGAATCCACATCTTTGCAATTTCTGTGGAAACAACAATAGAAATCCTTTTCCACAGTAACTTGTCCTTGAACTAAAATTTTGGAGTCAAAGCATTTTTTTATTTAAGTTATTGTTTTAATTTTTGATCCCAGTTTCCTCTCCCTCTCTCCCTCCCTCCCAGTATCCCTCCCTCCCTCCCCTCCTCCTTCCTTCCTTCCCTCCCTTTTACCCTCTCTGCCCTCTCAATTGCACTCTAAACACCCACCCCTCCCACCTTATTGTAAACAGTCAAGAATGTCCTATTGCCTTCTCACTGCTAGGGGGCAGAGTCTAGGAAATATTAGGCTAAGTTTTTCCATCCTTACAAAGCAACAATGAGAGCAAAACCAGTCTCTTTTTGTGGATGATTCTAATAAAATTTGTTTCTATTTTAATTTTTTTTTTAAATTTGTTTTCATTTTACATACCAATCCCTCCTTCCCACTCTTCTTCCCCAACTACTCTCCCTTCCTCTCAACTTTTAATACTCAGAGAGTGTAAGGCCCTCATTCAGGAGTCAACAAAGTCTGGCATACAAATCTGATGAAGAACCAAGCCTCTCTATCTTTTATCTCAACTGAGAAAGGTATCCCACTATAAGGTGTGCGCTCCAAAAACACTGTTCAAGCAACTGGGATGGGTCCTGGTTTCACTGCCAGGGGCCCCCTAACAGATCAAGTCACCTAAGTGTCAACCACATTCAAAGGGTCCAGTTTATTGCCTTGAAGGTGCCCTAGCTGTCAGTCCATACTCTGTAAGTTCCCACTAGTTATATTAGATGTGGTGTGGCTTTGTTGGAGAGGGCTTTCCCTGTTAGAGGAAGCATATCACGGTAGGGTCAGGCATTGATGTTTCTTATTCTCAGAATGATGCACAGTGTATCAGACAATGCTCTATTGCCTCTGAGTCATGCTGTAGGACTCTAACCTCGAGGACTGCAGCAGCCTCCATGCTGACATGTCCCCAGCCATAACAGAACCTCTGAAATTTTAAGTGTGACACTTCAATTAAATATTTTCCTTGTAAGTGTTGCTCTGGCCCTGCTGTGTCTTTACACAGTAATGAAAACCTAACAAAGACAGAAGTTGGTTCTAGGACCTGGGCTATTTCTATGATAGGCTCTCCCTATCGTACAATTTATTTCTGATGTGTTCTCAGTAGTGTTGTTCTGGTAGCTTGCCTCTCCCTTTATGTCTTTTTATTGGGATTTCTTTCTCAGGGTATATGTTACTTAAATGGCCAAAGAAATGGTGCATGTGGACTCTAATTCAGTTTACTTCTAATGTGAATGGGTGAATGCATTATAATATACATGTGTAAAATAAGTGAGGGAAGCATCAAGGATTATATGACTATATTGTCTAAGAAGTTTACATTTACAATGTGAGTATTATACTTCTTTGTGTTATTTTAGTATGCAGTGACCTATGACGATGTGCACACCCACTTCACTGAGGAAGAGTAGGCTTTGCTAAATCCTTCTCAGAAAAGTCTCTACACAAATGTGATGCTGGACACCTACAGGAACCTCACTGCTACAGGTAAGACTGAATTTTCCTTCATGTTTTAAAATAAGGGACCAACTGTTTCTTGATTATTGATACTATTCTGTAATTTGATTAAGAAAAGGAAAAATTGGGTGAGTGAGGCATGGTTCTAAGGTTCATTAAAGTTATTACTTAAATTTTGTACAATTTGCAAGAATACATCATACATTTTCTGTTATTTCAGGCTACATGTGGGATAACCATAATACGGATGATCATTGTTAAACTTCTAGAAGATAGAGAAGGTAAATTTTCATGTGCAAATTTATGCAAATTTGGCTCTGAAGATATTTTAATGTATCCTGGAAATTTTATTCAATAGTCACACTTAAAAAATTAAAAAGATTAAGAAGAGCAACAGTGAAAATAAGTGTAGCTTAAAGAGATGATTGTCATTTTCTCACAAAACCCTGTACCTCATTGCAAGGCATTCGTGCAAAATGAGAAGGAAACTAAGTCTTAATAGATATCACCCTTAGAATTATAGCACCGGGATATCTATTCTGTAGATATGCCAGTCTGTTTAGTTTCATTCTATTCAGATATTTTAAACAGTATACATGTTGCATAGGTGATAAGTATATGTCCAAGACCTCCTAAGAAAAAAGTCTATAGTTAAGCAGGCATTACGTATCTATTTGTGATTTTGCTATGGATATTGAAAGGGTCAGTTTATGAGTGTCAACAAGGTTGTTACAGAAAAACCTTAAAGTTGATTTAAAGAAAGTCAAAGTGTGAATGCTTTGTGGAAAGTTTTATTTGTTTTCTTAGTTTCAAAAGTATATCATATGTAGAGCTGCGTAGTTGCTTCCAACATTCATGGTCAAGAGCAAGGTGGATCCCTTAAGTTTGTGATCACCCCAGTCTACAATGTGAGTTCCAGGATAGCTAGGTTTACACAGAGACATTCTGTATTAGAAAATGTAGGAAAAAAAAGTAGTTTACTTTAAATACAAGCCATGTGGATTTAGAATGTGGAAAGAAGCAATATACCTCTCTTATGACAGTGAGAAGAAATGAAAGATATTTGTTGAGTATAAAACAACTTTCAAATTTATCAGTATTCCTAAGTCATCTGAAAGATACCATCAATTTACACTGTAGAAAATCCATATGACTATTGGAATTTGTGAATGCTTACATTTGTACTTGTATATTTAGCCAATGTAGTATGATTTCTATGAAGGAAATACTGATAAATGGTATAAATATGGCAAAGCTCTAAGTTGTTTCAGTTTTTTCAATTATGTGGGAGATTTTATGTAAATAAATGCCATAATTGAGGGCCATGAAATAAAGGTCTTACTCTGAATCCACAGGTATCTTCAATGAAAACAAAACAATACCACATTAGAGAAGCATTATGAATGTAAAACTCAAGATCTGATTCTTGTTTACAATTAGGCCAAATTACAACTTTATTTTATACATGTAGAAAGTTTCTTTAGTTTCATGCATGTGGTAAAGATTTACATATGCTAATTATCTTTGCAGGAATCAAAGAAGCCATAAGGGAGATAATCCTGTGAATATACACAATGAATGTGTGAAAAACTTTGTGGTTTACAGGCATTTTCAATGGCTTGAAAAACTACATACTGGAGAGAAACCATATAGAAGTCTAGAGTATGGTGAAGTCTTTGCATGTCACAATTTCATTCTTCTCAGTGAAAGAGCACACATGGTAAAAAACACCTAAGAATGTAGTCAATGTGGTAAAATGTTTGCAAGACATACTATGTTTAAAGGACATATTAAAACATATACTGGAGGGAAAAAAACAAGACTATAATCAATGTGGTAAATGTTTTTCACAATACAGTCATATAGTATGTCATAAAATAACACATATTGGAGAGAAACCCTATGTATGTAACCAATGTGGTAAGGCATTTTCACAAGTTAGTATGCTACAATCTCATCATAGAACACATACTGAAGAGAAACCCTATGTATGTAATCAATGTGGTAGAGCGTTTTCACGTGCCAGTAAACTCCAGTCTCATCATAGAACACATACTGGGGAGAAACCCTATGTATGTAATCAAGGTGGTACGGCATTTACGAGTAGTGGTCATCTTAAAAGACATATAAGAACACATAATGGAGAGAAGCCCTATATACGTAATAAATGTGGTAGAGCGTTTTCATGTGCCAGTAATCTCCAGTCTCATCATAGAACACATACTGGAGAAAAATCTTATGGATGTAATCAATGTGGTAAAGGTTTTTCACAACTCAACAATCTGGTACGTCATAAACAAACGCATACTGGAGAGATACCCTAAGAATGTAGTCAATGTAGTAAAGCTTTCACAACATATGATGTGCTTAAAAGTCATATAAGAACACATACTGGAGAGAAACCTTATGGATGCCATGAATGTGACAAAGACTTTGCACATCCCAGCATTCTCTTAAGTCATAAAAGAATGTATACTTGAAAGATACTGAATATATCCTATGTGGTAAAGCCTCTCTATATATCATTAGTCTTTATAATAAAAAAAAATCATACTGCATAGAAACCCTATACATGTAACCATTGTTGTAATGCTGTGCACTTTGCTTATCCCAATAATCTTTGTTAGCCTAAGAAAACCCTTATGGAAAGCAATCTTCCTAGAAAGAATGTGGTATGGTCTTCATTCAACACACATTGAGTTACATAGTTTTCTGGAGAGAAAAATATCTGACCCGTGTGAACAATCAGTTCAAGCACTACAATGTCTCTGTTTTGTTCTTACTTGCAAACTCATGAGCAAAAAAGTCCTGGAAATTCACTGGTAAGGGAACCATGTTTAATGGTAACCCTTGACTTGATTTACATAAAAACCTCATTCAGATGGATTGCTATCTCTAAGCCCAATCCTTCATGCTTACTTTCTTTTACATGAAATAATTAATGTTGCAGGAAAACTATTAAGACTTTAAGACCCTCAACACTATGGTTACAGGATTGAGTACTCATTAGAGAAAAATATTCAAATATGGAAATCTGTTTAGAAATTTGATTTAATTTTAATTATGTGATGTCAGTGTGTTAGTTTGTGATTGTTCATGATTTCTCAAAAGAAGGATACACCATTGAGTATTCGTGTAGGAGGAACTAAGTATGTTCTCAGAAAACTGACATAGGTCATGGCAATGAACTTGCCATAATTTTGTTCATTCACATTTCTAAACCTGTAAGTATTTTATATCCTGCTTTATCATCTTGATATCAGGTAATAGGGAAGAAATCATGGAAGAGGAAACCTACATCATGTAAATAATTTTGTGAACATGTTAGACATCATACTTGACTTTAGCCTTTTTTTTTTTTTTTCTTATGAATGCCCATACTTAGCTTGGTATGTTTCTTTCACAATTTTTTTTTATTTTATATAACTAAATCTATTTAAAGGAAACCAAACATTTATAGACAATATTTGGGAATTTGGACGTTGTTCTTTCCAAACTACTTCCTGCTGGTAAGGGGCACTGTCATGGGGAATTCAAAGAAGATTCAGAAATCCTGGCTGTAGTCTGTAAGGCTGCTTTGTCCAGCTGTTTTGAATGTAGGATCACCTGATACTCTGTATCACGTGGTCTGACTTGATCAAACCACATTAGTCTGGAAGGAATCCACATCTTTTCATTTTCTGTTGAAACAAAAATAGAAATCCTTTTCCCCAGTAAATTGTCCTTGAACTTACATTTTGGAGTCAAAGCATTTTTTTAAAATTTAATTTATTATTTTACATGTTAATCCCAGTTCCCTCTCTCTCCCTCCCAACATCCCTCACTCCATCCCTACGTTTTACACTCTCTGCCCTCTCACAGGCACTCTAACCACCATCCCATCCCCCCACCCCAATTCCATATGTAGGGGAATGCCCTCCAGTAGGATTCATGTAGGTCTGACAGGTGATGTGAAGTAGGGACTAGGGCTTCTCTCCTGTCTCTAGATTAAGGGAGTTTCCCTCCATGGAGGATGTGTTTGCAAGGTCCTTTTGTGCACCAGGAATACATCCTGGCTCCACTGTCTGAGGTCCCTTAGACTGCTCAGTCCTTCTGGCTGAGACCCATATTCAGGAGGGCCTGAGTCAGTCCCATGCTGGCTTCCCAGCTATCTGTCTGGCATGCTTTTTCATCAAGACCACTTTTTATGAGTGATTTGGGGGTACTACCTTTCCTGAGTTGGGGCCTGAGGGTCCACTCTCTCAGCGGGTCTTTCAGCTTCAATAACAAACATTTTGAAAACAAATTCGTTCCCAGTTTTTATATATTTGGATTGTGTGTGAAAGATGTTTCCCATGTGTAATTATTACATACCATAGTAGAGATTGTCAGATACCCTGCATCTGGAGGTGACAGTGTATTGAACATAGAATTTTGGGTTTTTGAATCTTACTCAGGTCATCCCCAAGTAGAATATGTGCTGAGCAAAACAGTAAATGTGATTTCCAGATTGAAAACATCAAGAATAAAACAGAGTACATAAATAAAAATTAAACAATAATCATTGAGAAAACGTTGCATTAGTATGCATATTCTGTATAAGAAAAATTTGCAACATGACTCAAATACAGTGAAAACTAAATTTCTAACACCCTATAAAATGATATCTGATTACAAAGATTCATGCAAATGGGAACCAGTTAGAATCCCAATAGCATTATGAAAACCATATAGTACATATATTTATACAGCATGGCTTCTACACCTACAACAACCATTCAGTGATCTAGAGGTGTACAATATTAGGGAAAGAAAAAAGGGGAGGAAGAGAAAAAAATAAGAGGGGTAAACACCATCAACTTTTTGTCAAAAAAAAAAAAAAAAAAAAAGAAAAATTCATCCATGTAACCTGAGATTTTTGTGTAATGTTACCCAGCTACCGATGACTCTATGTGTTGAGAACTTATACACACAGATTCTTACAAAATTAACTCAAAAGGATGCCTAAACTGTTCTGCTTCTGACCCTGCAGTTACTGATATTTGTTTCAAAGAGAGACACCATATGGTCTAGATTTCTCTATGCAAATGGGGTAATATTCTGCCATCGTTCAGAGAATTATATTTTAATTTAATGAGCAGTGTTACAAATTAATGAGTTCTGTTTATTAAACATATCCGTATAAGTAATTGGTATCCAAAAATAATGGTTTTAAGAAGCTTGGTCCCAAAAATTCCACTGAGGGCATCCAATAATGTAGTTTAAGCAGGGATAATCAAGAGGACATAAGGACATTGCCACAGACTTAAGAAATAAGTAAAGAAATATGTCTGTATAGACAAATTGTTTTCATTTCTGGTAATGATCAAAAATGAAAGAACCTACAACAGAGGGTTATTTTTGTTGTTATTGTTTTTTTTGAGATAGAGTTTATTGGTGCAATAATAAATAGCCTTAGTTGTTTTAGGAGACAGATACTGCAAGTCGGGCCAGTAAGACAATGTAAGCTTTCAACAGAAAAGATAGCACCATAATATTTCATAGTACAGGAGTAACTTCGAACAGCAGATCTGGAGGGAGAAGTGTTAGAAGATGAGAAAAGTAGGGAAGGCAGAACAAAGAAACGATTAAAGCTGGTGCAGGGAGTTATTGGTTAATCCATGTGTTATTCTAAGTAAGCTTCTCATGAGGAATAGCTTCTTGTATACTACATCTATGGGAAAATGGAAGGAAACGATAGACTTCTAAAAAGTTAGCAGGATTTACCATTTGATAGGACAACCTCAGAAGGCTACTCAAGCAGTGGAGTACAGGGGGAAAACAGGCAATCCCATTAACATTACTGACTAAGGCCACAGTGTCCATGGGCCTAATAAGCATAGCTCCATGTGGTTTCAATAGAGCACACCAAGGATTTTTCAAACTTTTTCTCTCAGACTGTACATCCAAAACCACAAAAAATATCAGCCCTGTTACATAGTACACAATAGTTCACCCAGACCCGTTTTGGATGAATACTTTAACTATAGCAATTTGTATTCATGATAAGGTCTCTCCTATATCCAGATTCTTGATAGCCCTCATCTGGGGATTCCAAGAAGCTGCCCACCAGGAAAATTATGGATTATGTAGGAATGATTAACTGATTCCACATTGCTCACCTCAACTATCATTGAAGGAGGAAATCTCAGCTTATATCCTTCCTCTCCCATTCTGCACTGTGACTCCACGAGTATCCAAGTGGGTCATGAACTCAATCCTTGCACAAATCCCTCTTCATATATAAGTTCCCACACTAATCAGAGATCTTGGGAGTTCACTCATTTTCTGGTCTATTTTCCTTCTCACTTACCAGTCAAGGGCCAGGCAGGAAGGAATTGTAGGTTTTTCTTCGTAGCACTGTACATGATAAGCAGGATTCAGAGTTCAAAACAATTCTCAATTATACAGCATAAGACAACCCAAAGTTAAAAAAAACTTTGCTCTACTTAGAAATCAATAATAAACATCACTTGACAAAAGAAATGGAATAAGTAAAATCTAAGAAACATAGGAGAGCAGCAGCACAGAGATACAAGCAGTAATATGTTTAAAGAACATATTTAAAAAGATGCCAATAGCTGGGTGGTGGTGGCACATGCATTTAACGCTAGTGTTCAGTAGGCAGATGGAAGCTTATCTCTGTGAGTTCAAGACAAGCATGGTATACAAGATATAGTTGTGGTACAAGCAGCAGAGTCACAAAAAAATGGGGTCTCAAAAATAAATAAATATTAAAAAGAAAAAAGCTAGAAAAACAGATACCATAATTGGCTAGAGGCCTCACTTGGAGAATGCCAGGCCCCAGCTAGATCCATGTAACGAGTACGGTTTTTCTGCCCGCCACCTGCTCTTGTTCCACCACCAAGCCAGCCCCAAATAACACACAGAGACTCTGTATTTGATACAATACTGTTGGCCCGGTTACTTGTTTCTTATTGGCTAGCCCTGCCTTTAATTATTAACCCATTTCTGTTGATCTATGTATTTCTCTTACCGGGGAGCAGGCGGCATACTGCTTTCTCCAGACTCTCCATCTTGACTCTCCTTACTACTTCCTATTTCCTCCTTGTCTCCTAGTCCCTCCTATCTTCCTTTCCTATTGGCCAACAGTGCTTTATTATTAACCAGTATGAGAAACATATATACATAATGGCATCTCCCATCATCTCCTCTTTTCTGTTTAAATAAAAAGAAGGGTTTTAACCTTAACATAGCAAAATATATCACATAACAGTTATCAAATAAGAATCACAGTTAACATTATTTAGTCCATTAACATTTAGCAAGATTTAAGAAAACATTCCATCATCTATCCCATCTTTGTGTCTAAAGTCTAACTTATCTTTAATACTAAGAAAACTATAACCTTAACTATCTGTCTTCAACTCCCTCAAAGACCACAGAAGGATAATATTTAAACTCTAGAAATGACAGAGACAACTCACTGCCTGGTCACCCAAAGTTCTTTTGTAATCTTCCATCTTCAGCCCATAGGCCATAGTGTGTCTGGCAGACTCTTCAGCAATGCAGGAAACTTTAAACTGTCTTCTTGTATTGGCAGTTTATCAGTCATTTTCTCTATATCCTGCAGACTGTCTGGCAGATTCTTCCATGAAGCAGGAACTCTGTAGCAATGTCCATCTTGAGTCAGCAGTCAATTTTCTGTGGGTCCTGCATGTCCAGTTTATACAGCACAAAGTCCAACAGTCCAGACAAGAGCAGTATCTTGTCCACATGGCTAGTCTTGCCATATTGAAAGCAAACTCCAAAACGAGTTTCTTCAATGTCCATCTTCTTTTCTGGTGCAGGTGGTATTGCCAAGAGCAATTATGTCTCACTGTCACGAAAACCCTAAACCATTTTAAATGCCATATTCTGTAGGTCTTTGAAAGGTTTGAAGAATGCCTATCTATCTCAAATACATCTCTGTGTATCTTGAAAACCTAACTAACTTAACTCTAAGCTTTGACTATCATAGGTAATTATCTATAATCTGTACTACATTATACAATATGTTTCTGAATGAACTATATAAACACAATGCCTAAACAAAAGGAGAAATATACACATCACAAAATTGACCTTAAATTGTATCAATAAATGAAAATCCATTCCAAAACAAAATAATCATATCAATACCATAATTCCCTTTTTACCTTTAAAAATAATCGGCTGTGATCATTACCCATTTATAACCAAGTCCATTTAAATGAAAACAAACATTTATAAACAATATTTGGGAATTTGGGCGTCGTTTTTCCAAACTACTTCCTGCTGATAGGGGGCGCTGTCATGGGAATCTTGGCTGTAGTCTGCAAGGCTGCTTTGACCAAGCTGTTTTGAATGTTGGATCGCCAGGAACTCTGTTTCAGGGGCCTGGCTTGATCAAACCACATTAGTCTGGAAGGAATCCACAGCTTTTCATTTTCTGTGGAAACAAAAATAGAAATCCTTTTCCCCAGTAACTTGTCCTTGAACTTAAATTTTTGAGTCAAAGCATTTTTAAAATATATAAATTGAATTAATCCAGCATCATTTCCTTTATCAGTTGTTATTTTCTCAGCAGTCAAACAATGTAGAGACAACACAATAGCATACAGTAACCAGATTCTCTCTGAGCTTTTCATCTTTACGTGCCTTTATTATTACTCTATTTTACTTTTATTTTTTTATTTTTTGACATAGGGTTTCACTGTGTAACTCTTATCTGTCCTGGAATTTACTCTGCATACCAGGTTTACTTTGCCTCAGAGATCTGCTTGCCTCTGTCTCCTGAGTGCTGGGATTAAAGGCGTGTGCTACAACACCCAGTTCCTCTTTGTCTATTTAAAACCATTTTATTTTTCTCTCCCAAGCCTATGTATTTTTTTTTTTAAATACACTGTAAACTTTAGCACCTTTTCTTAATGTGAATCTGTCTCTACTGTAAATCTTTATCTTTTTCTGGCCATGAGTCTTTATCTGTTAAACAACAACATTGTTAAGATGAAAGTCTTTGTTTCTGCCGCGGTTTACCAAAGATGGTGGCGGGTACTTTTACCGGCCAGCATGGAAAGCTGTGCTCACAGCCTTGGTCTGCGCTGCCACCCAGAAAGCATGCTGCCGGCTTGGAGATGTGGTCACTGCCATTGCCATCTCTCATACACAACAATAAATTGTTAGCAAAGTTATTTAAAAGCTGTGCGGTTTTTTGCCGCTTAAGCTGAGTCAGGAATCTTCCCTTAAAGGAGCCGAACAATCTGCGTGTCTCTAGCAAGTCAGAGTCCAACTGAGAAAAATGCTGTTACCAAGAAACCTTGCTTATTTCTGTTCTTTTGTTTCTACAACCCTTTTTTAACCTTTTGTTAAATTTTAAGTGGAAGTTCTTACTAGCCACGTGGGCGCCATTTGTAACGAGTACGGTTTTTCTGCCCGCCACCTGCTCTTGTTCCACCACCAAGCCAGCCCCAAATAACACACAGAGACTCTGTATTTGATACAATACTGTTGGCCCGGTTACTTGTTTCTTATTGGCTAGCCCTGCCTTTAATTATTAACCCATTTCTGTTGATCTATGTATTTCTCTTACCGGGGAGCAGGCGGCATACTGCTTTCTCCAGACTCTCCATCTTGACTCTCCTTACTACTTCCTATTTCCTCCTTGTCTCCTAGTCCCTCCTATCTTCCTTTCCTATTGGCCAACAGTGCTTTATTATTAACCAGTATGAGAAACATATATACATAATGGCATCTCCCATCAGATCCACATATCATTGCCACCATCCTGAGTCCATGGTGCTGGATGCTTGCCCCCCATCGCTGGGCCTCTGCTAGAGAGGATTCAGAAGGAGAGTGTCAGGCCCTGGCTAGATCTGCCTATCCATGCAGGAACCACTTGAAAGTCTGTGTACCAAGATCTATGACCCCCATTGCCAGGATTCTGCTAGAGTGAGTCTGGGAAAAATTTTCGTGAAATTCCCCCCACACCCTAACCTGGAAATTCCCTGGATTGGCTCCATATCATGCTCTGCCTGTGGCATGTCCACAGCTCAAAAACCCATAGGAAATAGATAATCTAACTTCAAAAGAATCCAAGGGGAATGCAGAGTAAATATATACACAAAACCACTGCCAACATCAAATCATAAACCAAAATCATTAACCAACAATGTCCCTTACTTTCCCTCAATGTTAATGGTATTATCTCACTAATAAATAGAGAAAGCCTAACAGAATGAATCCGGAAACAGAATCCAACCTTCTGCTGCACACAAGAAACAAATCTAAGCTTCAAAGATAGATGTTACTCAGGGTAAAGGGCTTGGAAAAGATCTTCCAATGAACTGGACCCAAGAAGCAAGCAGGTTTGGCTACCTTAATACCTAACAAATTAGACTTCAAACCAAAATCAATAAAAAGAGATGAAAAAAGTCCTTTTGTATTCATCACAGGAGAAATCCTAAGCACAAAACCTCAATTCTGAACCTCTATGCCCCAAATACAAACGCACCCTCATTCGTAAAAGCAATGGTATTAAAACTCAAACCTCACATAAAACCACACACACTTAGAGTGGGAGACTTCAACACCACACTCTCACCAATAGACAGGACCACAAGTCAGAAACTTTACAAAGAAACAAATGAACTAACAGAAGTTATGTCTCAATTGTTTTCACAGACACCTATTGAACGTTCCATCCAAACAAAAAAGAATATAACTTCTTCTCTGCTCCACATGGAACATTCTCTGAAATTGACCATATACTAGGCAACATAAAAATCCTCACCCTATACAAAAACTTTTGAATATTACCCTGTATCTTATCAGACCACCATGCTTTATAATTGGAATTCAATAAAAACAAAAACAAATCACAGAAACCCTACATACTCATAGAAACTGAATAATGCTCAATTTCAACATACTTGGGTCTAAGAAGAAATAAAGAAATTAAGGAATTCCTAAAATTCAATGAGGTTGTGGATACAACATACATGAACTTATGGGACACCTTGAAATCACTGCTAAGAAGGAAGTTGATTGCATTCAGTTCCCATATGAAGAAAACGGATGAGAGACACATTAGAGAATTAACAATACAACTGAAAACCTTAGGACAAAAATGAAGCAAACTTAACCCTCAGGAGTAGGCCCCATTATCAATTTTTGGGCTGAAAACAATAAAGTAGAAAGCAGGAATACAATACAAAAAAAAAAAAAATCAATGCAATAATGAGTTGCTTTTTTTTTTTTTTTTTTCAGAAAATTAACAAGGGCGACAAACCTTTATCCAAACTAAACAAAAAGCAAAGAAAGAAAATGGAAATTAACAAAATCAGAAACAAAAAGGGGTAAGGGGTACAGAACAATAGACACTGAGGAAATCCAGGCAATTTTCATGTTATATTTTGAAAACGTATACTCCACAAAATTTGAAAATTAAAAGGATATGAACAAGTTTCTGGATAACTCTTACTTAACAATATTAAATCAAGACTAGACAAACAACTTATATTGACCTATAGCAACTAACAAAGTAGGAGCAATCATAGAAAGCCTTCCAACATAAAAAAATCCCAGAGCCAGATGTCTTCTTCAGTGAAGAATTCTACAGAAAATTCATGGAAGAGCTAATATTAATACTCTTGAAACTGTTCCACACAATAGAAACAGAAGTTTCATTACAAAACACTTTTTTGAGGCTACAATCAACTTGATACCCATTCACACAAAGACACAACTAAGAGAAAATTACAGAACAATATCCCTCCTGCACACTGATGCAAAAATACTCAAGAAAATATGGGAAAACCGAATCCAGGAATGTATCAGAAAAATCATCTACTATGATCAAGTAGGCTTCATCCTTGGTTTGCAGGAATGGCTTCACATATGAAAATATTTCAAATATACCACTATATAACCAAACTAAAAATGAAAAATCACATGATCATCTCTCTAGATGTAGAAAAAAACTTTGACAGAATTCAACATCCTATCATGTTATAGGTCTTGTAGAGATCAGGGATAACAGGAATTTATATAAACATAATAAAAGCAATATGTAGTAAACACAGAGAAAATATCAAGCTGAATCTAGAGAAGCTTAAGGCAATTCCTCTAAAATTAGTACAAAGACTAGGCTACCCTCTGTCTCCATATATCTTCATTATTGTATTTGAAGTGCTATCTAAAGAAATAAGACAAGAAAAGGAAATCATGAGGATACAAATTTAGAGGAAGTACTCAAACTTTCTCAATTTTCAGAAGATATGATAGTTTACATAAGCAACCAGAAAACTCTACCATGGTACTCCTACAGCTGAAATTCACATTCAGCAATGTTTCAGCATACAAGATAAACTAAAAAAAAAATTGTACCCATTCTATATTCAGACAACAAAGGGGCTAATAAATAAATCAGAGAAACATCATCCTGTACAATAGCCACAAACAACATAAACTACCTTGTGGTAACACTTATCAAACAAGTGAAAGACCTATATAATAGTAATTTGTGTATTTACAAAAAGAAATTAAAGAAAACACCAGAAAATGTAAAGATCTCGCAATCTCATGGATAGGTAGAATAAATATAGTAAAAATGGCAATTTTCTCAATGGCAATCTACATATTCAATTCAATATCTAATAAAATGCCAGCACAATTCTTCACTGACCTTGAAAAGACAATAATCAACTTTATATTGAAAAACAAAAGAACAAGAATAGCCAAAACATCCTGTATAATAAAGGAACTTCACGAGGCATCATCATCCCTGACTTTAAGATCTGCTACAGAGCTATAGTTGTGAAAAGAGCCTTGTATTAGCACAAAGATAGACAAGTAGCTCAATGAAATTTAATAGAAAATATTGGTATTATCCCAAACACATATGAGCATCTGACTTTTGACAAAACAGTTAAAAGTGAACAATGGGATAAGGAAAGCATCTTCAACAAGTGGTGCTGGTACAAATGGATGATGGTATATAGAAGAATGAAGATAGATCTATGTCTATAGCCATGTACAAAACACAAGTACAAATGGATCCCTCCATGAATCCATCCACACTGAACCTCTTAGGAAAAAAAAATAGAGGTACTCTTGAACTAATTGGTACAGGAGACTGTTTCCTGACAATCACTCCAGAAGCATAGACACTGAGATCAACAAATAATGAATGGGACCTATTCAAACTTAGAAGTTTCTCTAAGGCAAAGAACACAGTGGACAAGACCCAATGGCAGCCTACAGACTGGGAAAAGATTTTCACCAATCCTACATCCGACAAAGGGCTGATCTCCAAAATATACAAAGAACTCAAAAAAACTAGTCAACAAAACACCAAATAATTCTATGAAATGGGGTATAGAACTGAATAGAGAACTCTAAATAGGAGGAATGATGAAATACGCTTAAGAAAGTGTTCAATATCTTTGGCTAACAAGGAAATACAAATTAAAACAACTTTAAGATACCATCTTACTTCTGTCAGAATGGCTAAAATTGGAAACAGCAATGTCAACTTATGCTTTGCAGGTGGATCTGTAAACTTGAAGAGCCATTTTGCAGACTAGCATGGCTGTTCCTCAGGATAATGAGAATCAGTCTACCACAGGACCCAGTAACCTAACTCTTATGCACATAACCAAATGATCCACATCCATGGAACCAAGACTTGTGCTCACATATGTTCATAGCAATATTATTTATAATAGCAAGAACATGGAAGCAACTTAGATGCCCCTCAACTGAAGTATGTATAATGGAGATGTGCCACAGTTACACAATGGAATATTACTCTATGCCGTGGGTGGGGGGTGGACAACGAAATCTTGAATCTCACAGACAAGTGGATGGAACTTGAAGAAACCATCCTGAATGAGGTATCCCAGTCATAGAAAGATAAACATGGTATGTATTCATTCATATGTGGATTTTAGACATTGTGCAAAAGATAACCACCGTACAAATCACACTGCCAGAGAAACTAGGATACAAGGAGTATTCTAAGAGTTTCACAGAAGCAGGAAGGGACACTGTCCCCAGAGCATATGGGATTTGGGGGGTAGTGAGTGGAGAGTGAACTAACAAAAGGAAAGAAGTAGGAGAGTAGTAAGATTTGGTCAGAAAAGGAATGCAATTGAGAAGAGATGAGAAGAGAAGAGGATAGCTAGGAGAGGAGAAGAGAGATAGAGACTATAAAAATTTTAGCCATTATAGGTTAGAAGAGCAAACTGAACCTAGAGAAATGTCCAGAGTCCTACAAGAGTGACCCCAACAATTTGTGCAACAGTGTAAAGGCTACCATAAATTCCCTTCCTTGACAATGACATCAATGACTAACTTATCCACCATCATGGAGCCCTCATCTAGTAGCTGATGGAAACAGAAGCATACATGCACAACTAAACACTGAGCCAAACTGGAATTCAGATACAGAGAGGGAGGACAAGGCCACACTGCAGAAACACATAGACACAGTTGACCTGAACAAGGAGGAGCTAATGGGGCTCCAGACTTATAGCTGGGAATCCAACATGGGAATGACACAGACCCCTGTGTAGTGAGATAGTCCTTCTGTGGCACTAACCACACCCATTGGGGGTGGAGCCATGAGCAGAAGTGACGTGTGGAAGGAAGTCGGAGGGAGAGCCGGTAAAAGCTCTCTTGCTGGTGTGACTCGGATAGGAGAGGATTGGGTTGAATTTCCTGGTGTTTATCTGTGTAATTTATAAGTTATTTCTCCCTAAATAAACATCTATTGGGCCTATTTGTTTATACTGATCCTTATTTAACCACGATATCTGGTGTCAGAAGTGGGGTTTTATTTAGACAGAAAAGTGACTGCAGATGCAAGATGGACATTGCTATAGAGTTCCTGCTTCATGGAAAAGTCTGCCAGACAGTCTGCAGGACACAGAGGAAAATGACTGACAAACTGCCATACAAAGTTTCCTGGTTTGCTGAAGAGTCTGCCAGACACACCATGGCCTATGGGCTGAAGATGAAAGATTACAAAAGAACTTCAGGTGACCAGGCAGTGAGTTGTCTCTGTCATTTCTAGGGCTTATATATTATCCTTCTGTTGTCTTTGAAGTAGTTGAAGACAGATAGTTATGGTTATAGCTTTCCTTACTTATGCTTAAAGAACATTTACATATAGGACTTTAGACTCACAAATTTAAGATAGATAATAGAATAGTTTCTCTTAATCTTGCTAAATGTTAATGGATTAAATAGTGTTAACTGTGATTCATATTTAATAACGGTTGTGGTCTGTCAAGTTCTCTTGGCATTAGCCAAAACTGGATGTACCAACGTTGCTGTGAGACCTAGGGTGATTGTTCAGGTGGGTTGCTGTTTCTGTCCTTGCTGCACCTTTTGGAAGTTGTCCATCCACATTTCCTGTCTACTCTAGTATTGTTAATTTCCTTCTCAGATCTTGAAGAGGTTGAAGATTCAACTATCACAACTATTATTCTCTCTTCCTACTTAGATATATTAGGTACTAGACTTACATTTTCCAGCTTAGGACAACTCTGTTGTAAACTCCATTATGCCCTCACCCTAGGACTAGATATGTAGGTCATTTTGTACTCGATTTTCCTTTTCTTAGAGCACACTTGTTATTCACTGTTTTGTATATAGTTTTGTATTAAGCCTAAATCTTTTCTTTAGACTAAAAGGGGAATTGTAGTGAGATAGTCCTTCTGTGGCACTGACCACGCCCATTGGGGGGTGAAGCCATGGGCGGAAGTGACCTGTGGAAGGAAGTTGGAGGGAGAGCCGGTAAAAGCACTATTGCTGGCGTGACTCGGACAGGAGAGGATTGGGTTGAATTTCCTGGTGTTTACCTGTCTAGATTGTAAGTTATTTCTCCCTAAATAAACATCTATTCGGCCTATTTGTTTATCCTGATCCTTATTTAACCGCGATACCCCTGAACATGGGTCTAAGCTAAATGTCCTGTGCAGTCTAAGGGACTTCAGACAGTAGAATCAGGAAACATCCCTGTTGCTAAAAAGACTTTGGTGGAATATCCCCATGGAGGTATAATGCATTAACCTTGAGACAGGAGAGATATTTTAGTCCCTACTTCAAATGACTTGAAAGATTTAGATGACCTCTCCTGGAATGCATCACCCTATGTGTATAGTGTCCGTTGGATGGGAGGGGAGAGTGGTCGTGGGCTCGGGAAGTTGGGAGAGAGGGGAAGAAGGAGGGTGGGTGTAAGGTGGAATGAACTGGTTTGATATGTTTAAATTTTTTTTTAGAAAATTAAAAACATTAAAAAGATACCAATGTAAATTTTCAAATAATAAAGTTAATATTTTAATAATTTAAAATTTTTACCTCTAATGACTTTGAAATATCACACTTCCAAAGAGAGAACATCACTTCCAGCACAAGTTCTAATAGATCTTACTAGTAAAAACTCACAGTAACCTATCAGGGAGGGGAGGGTGAAAACTGAAGGATCACAGATTCAGTGCATCTGGCTACTAGAGTTCTTTTCTCTACCTATTCTCAGACAAGCCATGTGCTCCTGTCCTCACACTGCCTCCTCAGATTGACTGCTATCTCTTCGATCCCTCGGACTAATTGCTCAAACAAAATCATCTCACTGCATGCTCTTCTGTCTCCTCTATCTTATCTTCCTCTCTCTGTCCAGCCATGTCACTCCTATCTCCAAATCCCTACTGCTGGGATCAAAGGCCTGATTCCCAAGTCCTGGGACCACCTTAGTGTGAGCTGTTTTTCTTTTGGACAGACTTAGTATGTGTCTAACTACTGACATAGTGTGTGTGTCTAACTACTGATTTAATGTGTGTGGATAACTAGTGACCTAGTCTTTGTAGCTAACTAATGACTTAGGTGTGTAGTTGACTAAATACATAGAAATACATAGGAGAATGGCTAACTACTATATCAGTGTGTGTGTGTCTCACTATTTTCTTGGTATTTTTGGCTAGCTAGTTAATTGGCTGACTAGTGACTTAGTATGGGTGGGTAAGTAGTGATATATTGTGTGTAGCTAACTAGAGACATAGTGGCTGTGGCTAACTAGGAACCTAGTAACCTAGATATCCCATAGGAAATTCAAATTGGCCACATAACAGCTCTCTAGATCCACATATTTTACAGGATCTTTCAAATTACTGCCAGCGAACAGGTAGATGGAAGGAGGGTTTTTCTATCTCTTTGCTAAACAAACTCTTACCCTCAACTTGGTTCTGTTCTCTTTCTGCCACACTAAAACTCTCCTCCCCGCCGGAACTGCTGCTTGTCTCAGGGCAGTAGGCTGGGCTGAGGCAGCATCTACTCAAGACAAAATTGAATCTCAAAATATTATAATTTCTGCCAGCTGTTGGGGATATGTTTATGGCAGCTGCCATTTTGACAACGTGGCCTAGCCTGACCCCCCATGGTTCTTCCCTCTGCTACACCAGCCACCTAGGCACAGGGAGTCTAGCCAGTTTCTGCCGCCAACAGAACCGGTAATTCATTTACCTTTTGCTTTTATTCTTTTATTTGCTTTATTGTTTATTCTTTGTTTCTAATTTCTCTTTTCAAAATGTCATACATAGCTTCACATTCAAGTCCTTCTCAATTTTACACAGTCCTGTTTAATATATCTGTACATTTAACTTAAATTTAACTTTATGTAAATGTAAGCTAACTTCATACAACTTAAATTCAATTGCACTAAGTCTCAAATATTTCTAAATTGCTATGTGCCTTTGAATGGTGGTAAACATTTAAGGTTATAAATGTCTATTTCAAGCTAACAAAATATTTATGCCACCCAGTCTTTCCTGTGAGCTGTTTATTAAGGTTAAGCCTCTATTATCACAGGGAGTTTTTCTCTACCTCTTTGTCCTCTATGGTTATAAGTGTAACCTACTAAGTAAAAACCAGTTACAGTCAGGCTGTAGGGCCCTATGTAAAATATCCCTCCACAGCCGCTCAGCTTGGATCCAGTTGTCAAAACAGATTAATTACAGGGATATTTTGTATACTAAGGTATGCTAAACAGTCAAATGCTCAGAGATCTAGAGAATATGGCATTTAAAATGTCTCATTAAAAAGCTTTTTTAACAGAGAGACAGGCCAGCTGCTGGCACCACCCATTTCCTCCAAGATGACTGATGGACACTGAAAGAAGCTCCACCCACAAAAGTGGCAACACTAGCCACTGAGCAATCCTGCCTTTCATTTCATCCCTCACAAACTGTACACCTACATACTCTGGTCTGTGTTCAAACACTTGACAGATTAAAACATGCTGTGAAATAACAAAATCACTCCCCTTACCACAGTCATGTACTTTTTTCATAGTGGTGAATTCAGCACCTGGTTGCTTACCCTGAATCCTCCTGCAGTGTAAACAATTTTCCTTATTCTGCACTGAAGGTAGAAGCAATGCTCCACTTGGAAATGCTTTTCCTGTGACTTCATTGGATATTTGGCTACCTGACTCTAATGGAAAATTTAAATCTCTTAGGTGTTACAGTAATTTAAGAAATTTGAAGGTATAGTACAGAAGACAGCAAGGCCATTGTGTGGAGAGCAACAGAGTACAACCAATGCTACTTGCATCAACATGAGGTATTATCTCATAAACATTCTTCTAACAAGATGCAAATGCATCTGTTGTAGCATTAATATGCCTTCCCAGGGAGAAATCACTTTGCCCAGAGAGGCAGTCCATAAAGACAAATATTTCTAACATAACATATATCTATCTCTGGAAAATACTCAGAGAGGAGCCAGCCTAGACATAGTTTGCTTTTCATATATGCTATCCTTCTTAAATGGCTTTTGCTTCAAGCTCCATTTTACACAGTGAACAATTTCAGTAGAGACTGGAGACAGCATGTCTAGCTACGTAGGGAGATGGGAGGATTACACAGCAAATGTGTTCCCAGTACTCTTCCTAAAGGCCTCCAGATACCCAAAACTGAAGGACCTGTTCCATATATAGGATCCTGAGGTGAAGGTGATGGAAAATGTGATAGATAGGAAATGTAGAAGGTAGAAAAGATTTTTTTTTAAAAAAAAAGCTGGGATAGGGAGATGTGTCCCATGAAAAGTTTCTTAAGGAGAATAGACTTGTATACTATTTCCACAGAGGAAATGGAAGGAAAGGGGACACTTACGTGAAGTAAGTAGAAACCCATTAAATGGGACAAACTCAGGAGAACACCACTAAAACAATGGAATACAGGATATCTCATGATCATTGCTGACTAAGCCCACAGTGGCCTTGGGACTGAGAACCATAGCTTTATGTAGTTTATATCTACATATCTGAAACAACCTGTCCACAAAGGCTTTGTTCCATACAATTACCAGCTCTCCAATGCAAATACCTGGTTTTTGGCGAGGTTCTGTGTATTATTGTCAATACACCAGGCCCTTAGGAAAAGCTTTCAAGGCCTAGGCCCCTGGTGGTTACTATCTCTTCTAAGAATGTTTCTCATCCCTGCATGAGGACCTAAGTAAAAGCTTTGCTTCATCAGGCCACTCATACATCATTGGTTTACTTTTTAAAATCTGGTGTCCTATTGCCACAGTGGTAGAACTATGCTTTTCTGGAGAAGAAAACTGCAACTATATGATATAATATAATTTAAGGTTGTTTATGACACTGTAATATCTCTCTGAGCAGCTTGTATTGGGGCAGGTGTATGATAAGGTTAAGGGACTAGATGCTGTTGCAACACAGGAGTAGCTTCTGTGTAATGGTTTGGAGTCAAATGTCTGGAAAATCATGGACAACAAATGTGTATCTAGGATTCAAAATTCTAACACGACTGATCAGCATACACTTATCTTTGTGTGTTTTAGAGGCAGTACTACCTCAGTTAAATTCTACTTTATGAGATATAATATCTCAAAAGCATTTGTAAATCGTTTGTGTTACAAATTCTATTCTTGTAGATCACTGCTCAATAGTGAAGTGCTACCCTTACATGAGATGCCTTTTACAACCAGCAGAAAATTAACAATACATGGATCTTACACATAAAATTAAAATGCAAACGGCTGAACTTATAAAAGGTACTTAACTAAAAGGGCTCTGGAAGTTTGTTGCCTTGCTTTCAGTGGGTGCACCTGAAGTATGTAGAAGTTGACGTAAAATAGGTTTCCATAGACACCTCCCTGCTCACAGTACTCAAAGCAGATACAGCCCACAGAATAGTTATTTGGTAGACTGCCTCTAGGTTCTGGGAATTTCAAGAACTACATGAGAATTCAGGGGACAGGTTGTCTCCTTGCAGCTTCCCACCCAATCCAGGGAATATCCACCACACTGGATCCATCACCTATCTCCCACCAGCGATCTGAGGACGGCAGCCCCTCACCCACCATGCTGTGGTTTTAAAGTTTGCCCTTCCTCAAAGCACATCACTCAAAACCACTGGCTGTTGTTTCTCTTCAAATCCAGACCAGAACGGCCCTGCACTTCTTTTGACAGGCACATCACAAAGGGGCCTGATTAGCTATTAAGGCCTGAGTGATAAAAAGCACCTCCCAGGTGGTTGCAGAGTGCTTAAGGACTAATTGCAATGGTTGCTGATTGCCTTCTAGCACTAAGACTTTTCTACATCAGCAGTGATGTGCATTTCTATAGCAATTGAACTATAGCTGAACTGTGCTATCATTCTGTAGTACACATGCATTTACCTTTCTTCCTCCTAGACATGGTGTGCTAGCTAAATATAATTACTTAAATGGATTGAGTGATTCTTGGTGAAAAAGTTGGAAGGGAGCTCCAAATATTTGTTAACTACCACAAAGAGATTTAGGAATGCAAAATGTGTTATTTGTTATTTGGTTAAACACGGAGTTTTGTTGAACTAAATTTGCTTTTTTACCTGTTTGTCACAGGAACTGTAGATAATCAGTAAAGAAAAGAAGGGACCACATCTCAAAAAAAGATAAATGATCTTTCTCGTGTCAGAATGCCAGATGATGGCTCCATGAATGTAGAATTTTATCCCTGAAATTCAGAGCAAACACTTGGCAAAGGCATCATAATGAGAAAATAGTCTTCATGGAAAATTGAATATTTACAGAGGAATACATCTTCTGTAAGCATATAAAAAAATAAAACAAAACAAAAACCAACTGCAGTAATGAAGGTTCTCTGTATGAAAAGGAATGTAGGATGAATCTCTCCATATATGTAGAAAGTGAATTTATTACGATGTCTCAGAAGCTGTGATATATTTAGTCCAACAATGGTTGCCTACCAATGGGAATCTGAAGAGTACAGCAGTTTTTTACTTTATCAGGATGGATGTGTAAGCAGGTCATTATACATCAAAATTCCAAAAAAAGTAGGCTCTAATCATAGTAAAAGAATAAACTTGTACCCAAAGCTAGGGTAAGCAGCCAAAGAGGGAAAGCTTCCTCCTTCAATACCATTTAAACATGTAGGCTACCAGCAGAAGGTTGATCTTTTCCTTTATGTGACTTTGTTCTGTTTTGTTTTTTGTTTTCAAAACAGGGTTTTTCTGTGTAGGAATTAAACTCATTCTGTGGATTTGGCTGGGCTCAACCTAAGCAAAATCAGGCAGCCTCCTGTGTCCTGTGATTAAACATTTGCACTGCCACCAAGCAGTTAAAGGTGGATCTTATCATCTGTTTGCATACAAGGCTTCTGTATGGCTTTGGCAGCCCTGGCATATATTCTTCCAGTCAGAAGTTTCTCAACTCCTACATGGGAATCCATTCCAACTCGTCATGAGTTCAAAGTGCTCCAATAACTCCTATTGTCCTTAAGACATTATCTTTCCTGCTACAGGACACCTGTGCCTTGATGATGAATGTCTCCTATCTAAATAGCAATGATTTGGGAGTAGACAGGTTAACCACCCAGAAGTAAGGGAGGAAGTGCAGCAATGGGGTGCCTGAAGGCACATAGTATGTGCAATTATGGAGTACCTTTAACATTAGTGGAAGCAATTTCTGTTTTCCCTTTATACTTATTAATAGATGTCCCCTTCCATTGCCGCACCTTTGTTTGACTACTTAAGTTTGGTGTATGAATAAAATGAAGCTTTCAGTATTGACTGAATCTGCCTGCCTGACATCATATCGTGTCTCTGTCTTCCTTTCATCAATGATAGCTGGTCTTCCAATTGTCCACACTCAGTGACTGAGGAATTGACATGGGGCTGAGCTGCTGTTTCTGATTACAGTCCTACAAACTCCAGTCCACAACACATTGTTCCTCACATCCTGGAGAATTGAGTTTGTTCTGCAACTTAAAAATGCTGGAACTCACTCAGGCAGCATGAGCAACCCCGTGGCATATGCCATTATTCCACAACATAGCTTATTGTGCTGTGGATGTGAATATAAGTAATTATTACTTCAAATTCCATGCTTCTTCATGTTCTCACTATTTGCCCATGGGTGCTTCAACTTGAAGTACTGCCTTCAAAATGGATTATGCAAAGATGCTATAAAATATCATGGCAAAGACATTTTTACCAGAAAAAGAAACAACAAATCCTGTTGTATGTGTGTGTCTGTAAATTGATTACCAGTTTTTAGACAATGATATTTGTTTGGAGATCATAAGTCAACTTTGTGAGGTCCACTTTTGGCCTATCACCACGGCAACTATAGACTCATAAAATTCTCATTTTCCAGGGAATCACATTGTAGAAAAAGTCTTGAGTCTTAAAAATGTCTCTATGAAAGAAACATTGATTTCTTATATGACCACCTTATAGCAGAAACAGGAACCGAGTATATGGGAGTGCTTTAGAGATGCGAAAAATTCCATATTTAGCTTTCTAATTTTGTTTTGCATATATTTGCATTCTATGTCTATTATGACCCTTGATTTGGATTATTTACTGTTTTCTTTTTTGTTTTCATAAGTGTTCAAACTGAATATAGATGCTTTAAATTTTCATTAATTTTACTTTTGTATTTTTTCTCTTCTTTTTAAGAATAGTATTACTGTGATATCCTGTCTTAAATAGAATTCACTTTATAGATTAGTCTGTCCTAGAACATGAGAGATATTTGTTAACCTTGAATCCAGAGTGCTGGTATAGTAGTTTGGCTTGTCAACAGAAGTTAGTTCATTAGCTTGGCTCACTTATGATGAGTGACTGAGCCTGGTTGTTAGTGTAGCCAGACAACAGTCTCTGGCACTAAACTCCAGTAACAGAAGATGGTGCCCATCAAATGCAGGTTTTCTGCCTCAAAGTCCATTGTCTTTTCAAATATGGGAAATATTATTTTCCCTTTATCATTTACTCTTGTAAAACTCACTGAATGTCTTGTAAGGGTTATGTCTATTACTAGTAATGGAGACAGCCAGGTTCACAGATGTAAGATGTTTTCTATACAGTTAAGTGTAATTCTTCATGTTATTCATCACATCTAATGTCTCACTAAGTAAACTTGAAGCGATGAAGCCAGGCATGGTGGCAGAAGCCTTTAGTAATGGTTCTTAGAGAGCAGAGGTAGGAATTTCAGGATTTCCTAGTCACCAAAGATGAAAGTGGTCCCTGGGGTATGGTGTTCATACCACAGTCACAGTTAGTCTGTGACTGCTTCAGGACAATGTCCATAATCTTGCCCAAAGCTCTGGGTCTTCAGGGCCATGGCACCAGCAAATGTTAGCTAATTTGTTGACCCCACCTTATTACCTATTATTAATTTTAATGAATTCTGTTAAAATAGAATCAAAGTTACTTTACCATAACCATCTCTGTTTCCTATCCCTCTCAAGTCTGCATCAACCCCAAAGTCATTTGGGTTAGGGACAAGGCCCAACCCCATGTGAATAGGCTGAATATTTTTCCATGGGGAATGGGTTCCTGAAGCCTTTCATACATCAGGGATTCATCCTGATTCCACTGCCAGATATCCCTTAGACTTACTAGGCCTTCTAAATGAGATGCACTTTTAGGGGTTTTAGGTCAGTCATATTATGGATTCCCAACTGTCAGACTGGGGTGCATGTGCTCTGCACTGTTTTGTTTAAGTGATTCTGTGGATATCTCGAACCTGGTCTTTAACCCTGTACTTATCACTCCTCTGTCTCTGCAACTGGATTCCAGGAGTTCCACTTAGTGCTTAGCTGTGGGTGTCTGCTTGTTTCTTTCAACTACTGGATGAAGGCTCTAGAATATCCTATAAAGTAGATATCAATATCATTATATGGAAGGGCATTTAAGGTAGTCTCTTCACTATTGCTTATATTTTTATTTGGGGTGATCCTTGTAGACCTCTGGACATTTTCCTAGTGCCAGATTTCTCTTACCACCTATTATATTTCCATCTAGTATGGTATCTCTTTTGTTTCTCTCCTCTATTCTTTCCAAAACTCAGTCTTCTTGATGCCTCTTGTTCTCCTTTCCCATTCCATTCTCCCCTTCTCTTTCTCCTAACTCTCCCTTCCATCACACAATTCTGCCAATTTTCTCAGGAGACCTTGTCCCTTTCCACTACTATGGGGAAACAACGGCAGGAGTTTCAAGGGTGAAGTCTGACCTGAGGTGAATCCAGGGGAGTGCGCCCCTTGACACCCTGAAGGTTGGGCTTGGAACAGTGCTAACAAACACTGCCACGACTCGAACGTCCTCTCTCCAACTGCAGCTCAATATTAAGGCTGAAGCTTTGCACAACCTACTTTGTCCATCTCTCAAGGAACAGTTGCTGATGGTCTACAGGATGGTGGCTAAGGGAAACCTTGTAAACCACACTACCTGCTAAAAGAGATCCCACCAACTCCTGAAACCTTCCTCTCTATATCATCCCTGGGAAGAAGGAAGAACCCAAACTTAAACCAACATACGCATAACTAGGGAGGCTGGGTTGTTGCGTGGGAACGCTAATGGCTTCTGTATCTATACAGAGAGTTTAGAATGTTTGGTAGTCCTGGTCCAAACCTGCCCTCAAGTTCTGTGTCTTTTCTGCTCATTTAGTCCTGTAACTCAGGATTTGGTAGCCAATCAGAGCTTCAAGCATAGACACCAGTCATAGGGGAGGTTTCTTCCCAGTCTTATATGAGGTGCCTTTGGTACAGAGTGTGAAACCAGAAGGTGGAGAAGCTTGGTTTCACGTCTCTCTTGCTCCCATTATCTCTTTCCTCTCCATCATTTCTCACTCCTCATGCTGTCTTTCTTTCTCTGTGTGTCTGTCTGTCTCTCTCTGTCTTTCTCTCTCTCTCTCTCTCTCTCTCTCTCTCTCTTCCTGGGTTGCAGATTATATCAGAAGGGCTGAACAGTTTGTCATTTATTTTGGGTGTAGTGAAATTAGTAAGAACCGTGGTCCACAAAAAAAAAAAATCATTTTGATTATTGAAATTAAAGAAAAGTATGATGGCTAAAATCTTCACCAAATTGTTTGTATGATGTTGATTTCCTCTTTCATGAGCTATCCCCTATCACTTCATATCAAGATGACAGAGAAATGATAGAGACAGGTTTAGAGATATGAATGAGAAAAATTAATGAACGTTTATTGCAAGGACCTATGTCCGGATTTTGACAAAATTCTGTAGTTACTGCTACAAAAATAACCCAAAAAGCTAACATTCTTGTGAACAAGTGTGAGCAAACAAAAAACCATGCACTGGCACTACATAATTAAAATGAAATCAAATCTTTAACCAAACATATTTTAACTTGTTAATACACAATATTGTGAGCACTCATTCCTATAACCCAGGTACTTAGGTGTTTAAAGTATTAACAGTTTCCTTCAGTATTAATTGCTTTATATAATACAAATCAAATGTGCATGATTGTAATTAGAGAAATCAATCTTCCCAATGAGGTCTATTATATTGTGAAAGTCATGAGTGAAAGAGCCTCCACAGCAGGGCCTCTGCTAAAGAGGCATCGCATGGAGAGTGCCAGGTCCCAGCAAGATCTTCCTGTCAGTACAGAAGCATTCAGACATCAGCCCAGTATTTCACGGCCCTGGCCCTGGCCCTGGCCCTGGCCCTGGCCCTGGCGCTGGCCCTGGCCCTGGCCCTGGCCCTGGCCCTGGCCCTGGCCCTGGCCCACTAATTAATTATCAATTTAATTTTTTAAAAACATCTTTATTCCAGGAAGAGATCATTCTGACTACTCCATGTGGGATTTAAGTATGCACCACCATGTCATTCTTCAAACATATTTCATTATATATTAATTATTTAAATCGATGAAGATGTTGTTCTTTTGACTCGAGTCAGGAAATTCCGCCATGGGAGTTAATCACGTGGCATTATTTAATAATCTAAGTACTACTTCCTTGACAATTACTGGAATTTGGCTCCATCTTATGAGTGTTAAGTATGGAGGACTATCCAATTATTAACTTATTTGATTGCGTAAGTAATTATGGTGTCATCCGTCATTTGGCTGCTGAGGGATTGACACAGCAGGAGATCGGTTTCAGAAGCAGTTTTCAGAGAATGGGGGACACTGCCTTATACAGTGATTACTGATTATGTAATAGTAGATTTTTAGCAATCGAATGATTACACGAGTTAAAAAAAAAAACTGTACTGTTTCGCATCATCAGTTTCTGAGAGGTTGCAACAGAACTAACCCATGAAGGACACAGTGACCAGCGATTTTAAAAATGGAATAACTGAATAATCTCCTGATCAGGGAATCTCATCTAATGAACTCTGTCGGGCTGATAACATGACACACCACCAAGAATAAATCACTCTAAATAACCATATTAGAAAGTGGGGTACAGGACTTAATAGAGAACTGTCAATTGAGGAATCCAAAATGACTGAAAGAAACAGAAGACACTGCTCAAAATCCTTAAACATCAGCCTAATGCAAACCTAAACAACTCTGAGAAACCATGGGATTGAGCCCCTCTAAAGGGAAGAGGATGAAGAGGAGTTTATTTTATTTTCAATAAAGGGAAATTGATTATAGTAGAGGCGATTAATTGTATTGTTTCCATTGTAGAAATTAGAAGATTGAAGCAGAGAAAACAGGTTTAAAGTACTCATCATTGTACTTGAATGGCACAATGATGCTTTCGTTTTTCATGCTTATGTCTCTATAGGCATGTTGTAGCTTGAGAGAATGGTAAATATGTAGAACTCAAAAGAAAGAGCCCTGCTTTGTTTTTGTGAGAAACTAACTCAGTGAGGCTGTAAGGTCAGTTCATTGAGGGGGGGTATACTCCTTTTAGCATGGGGGAGGGGCACTAGAATGTGACAGAATGTTGGTTCATAAATGTTGCCTGGCAACCCTGCTTGCATTCTGTATCCTGGTATGATGGGCCAAGGACCAGAGCGAAGCTTCGAGAATGGTTTAACATGGGACATTACAGTCTCCCAAGAAAACAATCTCATAAAAATTTAATGACAGCATTTATTCACCTAAAAAAGTCATAGCCACACCTTTGGAAGTGTACCTACATCTTTTACTGGTTTCCAAATTCAAGATTACCTAATCATCACTGAACGTATTCTGTGGAGAAACTGTTCAAAGTCTTCTGTTTATGAATATTCTCTCTCCTAAGAAGAAAAATTTTGGAACAAAAGATAATAAGACTCACAATTATTCATCAAGAGGTGAGTTTGCCCTTTTTGACTTCCTTCAGGAAGGTGATAATCCATTTGTTAGAGTAGACTTAGTGATTGTTGGATTTCATTCCATCTCTTTTGAGGCAGCCATCCAACATTAAATATGTGATATCTTCTAAAAACCCTGCATCCACAATGACAGTTCAGCATTTAAACATGTTACTACTATGCTCTGCGATTAAATAAGGGATGAACCTGGGAGTTTCCCACAATCATGTGGGAGTCAACTGAGAGGCAATTGTGTGGAGTATGGCAGACCATTTCATCTTCTGATTGTGTTGTTATTTGATTATTACTATAGGACATTAGATAATCCATGATCAGTGGATTGTGGTGACGCGAAGTGGGAGGCAATTATTATAGACCATGTTAATATCAATTATGTAGTTAAAATATTTAAACTAATCACGACAGCATCGTTCATGAGCCTGGTTTGGAGCCACCTTAGTGAAGTGGATGATGTTACATGAACTCATTATTTGATTATTTAATTATATAAAACAATGATTATATCATCCATGACACCTGGAATCTGGTGCCACAGATCATCTAATTACATAATTAATGTATTTAAGTTCACAATCTGTGTTAATCCCCAAGATAATGTAAATGTTTTTATAGTAATGTAAACAACAATCCTCCATTCCATGAAGAGACTTGTAAAGCTCCCTCTTGTGGAGTTAATGTGCAATATCTACATTTTATGATTCATTGACTCAATTGATGATGATGACATCCATCATGACTGGAGTCTGGCCATGCTTCCGTGTCAGAAAAATAGTACATACCCTATACATTGTGACAGATACCTATTACTGACTTATTAAATTCTTTAAATTATGTAAACAACAGACAGTGCCATCACCGATTAAGTTTAGGGTGCAAAAATCTGTCAGGGACAAGATTAGGAGAGATGTAGTCATGGGCAGAGCGTTTTCTGAATGATCTATGCATCTCCCAGAGTATGAGGGATGCAGGGTGATTGAGTCCATAAGGTGGCACGGTGCCCTCCAAGAAGTACAAGGCTTCTCCAAGTCCGGCACAGTAGTCTGGGTGTTGACTACCTCCTCTTCCTCCACATCTTCACATCGTTTGTGATCTACTGTGAGAAGAAGGAGTGGCACTAGGAGGTCGGCACCATCACCGGGACCTGGCAAATGGATGACGACTCAGAACACTGAAGAACATCTCTCTCTCAGCTATGCTGGTGATGCCCCTGTTGCGGCCATCTTTTCAGCTGTTATCATTGTGGCTACTATTGCTACACCAGGATTGGGCCCATTATCTCACGTCCTGCCATATCACAACAGAGATTCAGGCGCCTGTGATGAGGTCAGGCCAACAGAATTCATCAGGCAAGACAGTAGTATCATTATCTGACGATTATCTGATGGCATTTTAAAAATGTGTGATGACAGCATACATTTTCATACCTGCCATGTCTGCCTAGGAATTGATGATACAAAGAAATAGGTCAACGGCTTACATATTTAAAGATGTAATTATTAAATATTTCATTATATAATCTGTGATCCCTGAAGTTTGGCGCCACCTTGTGTGACTCAAGTGTGACAGACGATCTAAGTATCTGATTATTTCATTATTCAAATCTGTCTTTTTCTACTCCAGGAAGAGTGGAGTCTGGATCAACCTTGTTGGTGTTAATTTGTATGTTGTGAATACTTTCTTTCTTTCTATAATTCTTCCTTTCTTCCTTTCTTTCTTTCTTTCTTTCTTTTTTTCTTTCTTTCTTTCTTCCTTTCTTTATTTAAATCAATGTTGATATCATTTTGTTACCTCTGTAGGGGTGAATTATGAGAAACAATCTTTTTATTCATTCATTTTTTGTTCAAACCTATGATTAAGAACTCAATGTCACTTCAGTATTGAGCAATCATTTAGACTTCATGCATAAAAGACCATCCACTTGTTTAAGGTTTATTCATTAATTATGAAAATCTGTCATTATGTATTCAGTAATCACTAGAGGTTTGAGCTCCTTAGGGGAGACCGTTGTACTAGACCATCACATCATCTAATACTACACTTACTTCTTTAACGTTAAACTAGGAAATTAAGTAATAATTCATCATTTAATTTATGTATTTAAATACAGGTAATTTTATGGATCATCAGTCGCTTTGGAGTCAGATTTTGGGAGTTGATGATGTAATATCATCTCATTACTTCATAATTTAGCTATTTAAATAGATCTTTACATCAGCGATAGGTTTAGGACTTTGGTGCCATCTCGTCAGTGTTATGAAAAAGGCCCACTAAATAATTATCAATTTAATATTTTTAAAAAATCATTATTCCAGGAGTAGTCAGTCTGATTACTCCATGTGGGATTTAACTATGCACCACCATGTCATTTTTCAATCATTTTGTTTATATATTAACTACTTAAATGGATGAAGATGATGTTCTTCTTGACCTAGTCGTGCCATTCCTCCATGGGATTTAATCACGTGGCATTATGTAATAATCTAAGTACTACTTCCTTGACAATCACAGGAGTTTAGCTCTATCTTATGAGTGTTAAGTATGGAGGACTATCCAATTATTAACTTATTTGATTGCGTAAGTAATGATTGTGTCATCTGTCATTTGACTGCTGTGGGACTGACATAGCAGGCGATCGGTATCAAAAGCAGTGCCCAGAGAATGGGGGACAATGCCTTATACTTTGATTACTGATTACATAATAATAGATTTTTAACAATCGAATGGTTGCAAGATTTTAAAAAACTGTACTGTTTCACATCATCAGTTTTTGAGAGGTTGCAACAGAACTGACCCATGAAGGACACAGTGACCAGCGATTTTACAAATGGAATAACTGAATAATCTCCTGATCAGGGAATCACATCTAATGAACTCTGTTGGGCTGATAACATGACACACCGCAAACAATAAATCACTCTAAATAACAATATTAGAAAGCAGGATATAGGACTTAATAGAGAACAGTCAATTGAGGAATCCAAAATGACTGAAAGAAACATAAGACACTGCTCAAAATCCTTAAACATCAGCCTAATGCAAACCTAAACAACACTGAGAAACCATGGGATCGAACTACTATAAAGGGAAGAGGATGAAGAAGAGTTTATTTTCTTTTCAATAAAGGGAAAAGGATTCTGTTGGATTCAATTAATTGTATTGTTTCCGTACTATAAATTAGAAAATTGAAGCATAGGAAACAGGTTTAAAATACTTTTCATTGTACTTGAATTGCACAATGATGCTTTCGTTTTCATGCTTATGTCACTATAGGCAAGTTGGAGCTTGAGAAACTTGTAAATATGTAGAACTCAAAAGAAAGAGCCCTGCTTTGTTTTTATGAGAAACTCAGTGAGGCTGTAAGGTTAGTTCATCGGTCAGTATACTCCTTTTAGCATGGGAGAGGGGCACCAGAATGTGACAGAATGTTGGTTCATAAATGTTGCCTGGCAACCCTGGTTGCATTCTGTATTCTGGTATCATGGGCCAAGGACCAGAGAGCAGCTTCGAGAAAGTGGTATCATGGGACATTACAATCTCCCAAGATAATTATCTCCTAAAAGTTGTAATGACAGAATTTCATTCGCCTAATCAAGTCATAGCCACACCTCTGGAAGTATGCTTACAGCTTTTACTGAATAGCAAATTCAAGATTACCTAATCATCAGAGAATGTAGTCTGTGGAGAAACAGTTCAAAGTCTTCTGTTTGTGAATACTCTCTCTCCTAAGAAGTAAAACTATGGAACATAAGATAATAAACCTCACAATTATTCATCCATCAAATGTGAGTTTGCCCTTGTTGACTTCCTTCAGGAAGGTGACAATCCATTTGTTAGAGTAGACTTTGTGATTATTGGATTTCAGTCCATCTCTTTTGAGGAAGCCGTCCAACATTAACTATGTGATATCTTCTAAAAACCCTACATACACAATGACAGTTCAGCATTTCAACATGTTACTACTCTGCTCTGCGATTAAATAAGGGATGAACCTGGGAGTTTCCCACAATCATGTGGGAGTCAACTGAGAGACAAATGTGTGGAGTATGGCAGACCATTTCATCCTCTGATTATGTTGTTATTTGATTATTAAAATAGGACATTAGATAATCTGTTATCAGTGGATTGTGGTGACTTGATGTGGGAGGCAATTATTATAAACCATCTTAATATCAATTGTATAGTTAAAATATTTAAATTAATCATGACAGCATCATTCATGAGCCTCGTTTGGAGCCACCTTAAAGAAGAGGATGATGTTACATGAACTCATTATTTGATTTTTTAATTATATAAAACAATGATTATATTGTCCATGACACCTGGAATCTGGTGCCACAGATCATCTGATTACATAATTAATGATTTTAAATTGACAATGTATGTTAATCCCCAAAATAATGTAAATATTTGTATAGTTATGTAAACAAAATCCTCCATTCCATGAAGAGACATATAAAGCAACCTCTTGTGGAGATAATGTGCAATATCTTCACATTTCATGATTCATTGACTCAATTGATGATGATGATGACATCCTTCATGACTGGATTCTGGCCATGCTTCCCTGCCAGTAAAATGCTACATCCCCTATTTATTGTGACAGTTAGCATTTACTGACAGTGGCATCATCGATTATTGTTAGGGTGCAAATATCTGTCAGGGAGAAGTTTAGGAAAGTTGTAGACATGGGCAGAGCATTTTCTGAATGATCTATGCATCTCACAGAGTACTAGGGATGCTAGATGATAGAGTCCAGAAGCTATGCTGCTGATGCCATGGTGGTGCATACTTAAATCCCACATGGAGTAGTCAGACTGATCTCTTACTGGAATAATGACGTTTTTAAAAAATTAAATTGATAATTAATTAGTGGGCCTTTTATAGTAAAACTGACGAGATGGCACCAAAGTCCTAAACCTATCGAAGATGTAAAGATCTATTTACATAGCTAAATGATGAAGTAATGAGATGATATTACTTCATCAACTCCCAAAATCTGACTCCAAAAGGGACTTATGGTCCATAACATTACCTGTATTTTAAATACGTAAATTAAATGATGAATTATTACTTAATTTCTTAGTTTAACAGTTAAAGAAGTAAGTGTAGTATTAGATGATGTGATGGTCTGGTACAACGGTCGACCCTAAGGAGGCTCAAAACTCTAGTGATCACTGAAAACATAATTGACAGATTTTAATAATTAAATGAATAAACCTTAAACAAGTGGATGTTGTTTTATGCGTGAAGCCTAAATGATTGCTCAACATTGAAGAGACATTGAATTCTTAATCACAGATTTGAACAAAAAACAAATGAATAAAGAGATAAATTCTCATAATTCACCCCTAGAGAGAAAACAAAATAATATCAACATTGATTTAAAGAAAGAAAGAAAGAAAGAAAGAAAGAAAGAAAGAAATCACAAGGTACAATTTAACACCAACAAGATGAATCCACACTATACTCTTCCTGGAGTAGAAACAGACAGATTTGAATAATGAAATAATCAGATAGTAAGATCGTCTGTCACACTTCAGTCACACAAGTTTGCACCAAACTTCAGGGATCACAGATTTCATAATGAAAGAATTTAATAATTACATCTTTAAATATGTAAGCCGTTGACCTTTTTTGTATCATCAATTCCTGGGCAGACTTGCCATGTATGAAACTGTATGCTGTTATCACGCATTTTTAAAATGCCATCAGTTATTCGTCACATAATCATACGGTCTTGCCTGATGAATTGTGTTGGCCTGACATCATCACAAGCGCCCGAATCTCTGTTGTGATGCGCCAGGAAGTGAGATAATGGGTCCAATCCTGGCTTAGCAGTAGTAGCCACAATGTTGATAACAGCTGAAAAGTTGGCTGCAGCAGGTGTATCACCAGCATAGCTGAGAGAGAGATGTTCTTCTGTGTTCTGAGTCGTCATCCTTTATCAGGTCTCGGTGATGGTGCCGACTGCCTAGTGCCACTCCTTCTTTTCATGGTAGATCTCAAGCGATGTGAAGATGTGGAGGAAGAGCAGGTAGTCAACACCCGACCAGGATGCGGGCCTTGGTGAAGTCTTTGTTCTTCTCATGGGGCACCGTGCAACCTTCTGGACTTAATCATCCTGCATCCCTCGTACCCTGGGAGATGCATAGATCATTCAGAAAATGCTCTGGCCATGTCTACAACTTTCCTAAACTTCTACCTGACAGATATTTGCAACATAAACATATTCGGTGATGGCACTGTCTGACGTTTACAAATTTAAAGAATTAAATAAGTGAGTATTAGTTAACTGTCACAATAAATAGGGGATGTAGCATTCTACTGGCAGGAAGCATAGCCAGACTCCAGGCATGAAGGATGTCATCATCACTTGAGTCAATGAAACATACAATGTGATGATAATGCACAATATCTCCACAAGTGGGAGCTTTACAGGTCTCTTCATGGAATGGAGGATTTTTGTTTACATAACTATACAAATATTTACATTATCTTGGAGATTAACACAGATTGTCAACTTAAATACATTAATTATGTAATTAGATGATCTGTGGCACCAGATTCCAGGTGTCATGGATGATATAATCATTGTTTTATATAATTAAATAATCAAATAATGAGTTCATGTAACATAATCCACTTCCTTAAGGTGGCTCCAAACCAGACTCATGAACGATGCTGTCGTGATAAATTTAAATATTTTAACTACATAATTGATATTAAGATGATCAATAAGAATTGCCTCCCACATCGCATCACCACAATCCACTGATCATGGATTATCTAATGTCCGATATTAATAATCAAATAACAACACAATCAAAGGATGAAATGGTCTGCCATACTCCACACATTTGTCTCTCAGTTGACTCCCACATGATTGTGGGAAACTCCCAGGTTCATCCCTTATTTAATCGCAGAGCAGAGTAGTAACATGTTGAAATGCTGAACTGTCATTATGTATGTAGGGATTTTAGAAGATATCACATATTTAATGTTGGACGGCTGCCTCAAAAGAGATGGACTGAAATCCAATAATCACAAAGTCTACTCTAACAAATGGATTATCACCTTCCTGAAGGAAGTCAACAATGGCAAACTCACCTTTTGATGAATAATTGTGAGTCTTATTATCTTTTGTTCCATAGTGTGACTTCTTAGGAGAGAGAGTATTCATTAACAGAAGACTTTGAACAGTTTCTCCACAGACTATGTTCAGTGATGATTAGTTAATCTTGAATTTGGTAAATAGTAAATCAGTAGGCCCACTTCCAGATGTGTGGGTATGACTTTCTTAGGTGAATCAAATGCTGTCATTAAATTTTTTGGAGATAGTTATCTTGGGAGACTGTAATGTCCCAAGTTTACCCATTCTCGAAGCTTCGCTCTGGTCCTTGGCCCATGATACCAGGATACAGAATGCAAGCAGGGTTGCCAGTCAACATTTATGAACCAACATTCTGTCACATTCTAGGACCCCTCCCCAATGCTAAAAGGAGTATCCCCAACTATGAACTAACCTTACAGACTCAATGAGCTTCTCAAAAAAACAAAGCAGGGCACTTTCTTATGAGTTCTACATATTTACCAGTCTCTCAAGCTACAACATGCCTATAGTGACATAAGCATGAAAACGAAAGCATCATTTTGCCATTCAAGTACAATGATGAGTATTTTAAACCTGTTTTCTATGCTCAATTTTCTAATTTCTACAATGGAAACAATACAATTAATCGCCTCTACTATAATCCTTTTCCCTTTATTGAAAATAAAATAATCTCTGCTTCATTTTTTTACCTGTAGAGGAGCTTGATCCCATGGTTTCTCAGAGTTGTTTAGATTTGCATTAGGATGATGATTAAGGATTTTGAGCAGTGTCTTATGTTTCTTTCAGTCATTTTGGATTCCTCAATTGACTGTTCTCTATTAAGTCCTGTACCCTTCTTTCTAATATGGTTATTTAGAGGTATTTATTGTTGCTGGTGTGTCATGTAAACAGCCCGACAAGTTCATTAGATGAGGTTCCCTGATCAGGAGATTATTCAGTTATTCCATTTTTAAAATCGGTGGTCACTGTGTCCATCATGGGTCAGTTCTGTTGCAAAATCTCGGAAACTGATGATGCGAAACAGTACAGTTTTTTTTTTAATCGTGTAATCATTCAATTATTCAAAATCTACTATTGCATAATCAGTAATCACTGTATAAGGCAGTGTCTCTCATTCTCTGGCCTCTGCTTCTGGTACCAACCTCCTGCTGTGTCAATGCCACTGCAGCCAAATGCTGGATGACACCATAATTACTTAAGCAATCAAATGAGTTAATAATTGGATAGTCCTCCATATTTAACTTTCAAAATTTGGAACCAAACTCCAGTGATTGTCAAGGAAGTAGTACTTAGATAATTAAATAATGCCATGTGATTAACTCCCATGGAGTTTTGGCCCGACTCCAGTCAAGAAGAAAAACAACTTCATCGATTTTAATAATTAATATATAATGAAAAATGATTGAAAAATGGCATGGTGGTGCATACTTAAATCCCACATGGAGTAGTCAGACTGATCTCTTACTGGAATAATGATGTTTTACAAAAATAAATACAAAATTAATTAGTGGGCCTTTTATATTAACACTGATAAGATGGCATCAAAGTCCTAAACCTATCGCTGATATAAAGATCTATTTACATAGCTAAATGATGAAGTAATGAGATGATATTACATCATCAACTACCAAAATCTGACTCCAAACGGGACTTATGGTCCATAACACTACCTGTTTTTAAATATGTAAATTAAATGATGAATTATTACTTAATTTCCTAGTTTAACAGTTAAAGAAGTAAGTGTAGTATTAGATGGCGTGATAGTCTGGTACAACGGTCTCCCCTAAGGAGGCTCAAATCTCCAGTGATCACTGAATACATAATGACAGATTTTCATAATTAAATGAATAAACATTAAACAAGTGGATGGTGTTTTATGCGTGAAGCCTAAATGATTGCTCAATACTGAAGAGGCATTGAGTTCTTAATCATAGATTTGAACAAAAAATGAATGAATAAAGAGATAGTTTCTCATAATTAACACCTAGAGAGATAACAAAATGATATCAACATTGATTTAAATAAAGAAAAGAAGAAAGAAAGAATGAAAGAAAGAAAGAATGAAAGAATTCACAAGATACAATTTAACACCAACAAGGTGTATACAGACTCCACTCTCCCTGGAGTAGAAAAAGACAGATTTGAATAATGAAATAATCAGATAGTTAGATCGTCTGTCACACTTGAGTCACACAAGGTGGCGCCAAACTTCAGGGATCACAGATTATATAATGAAAGAATTTAATAATTACATCTTTAAATATGTAAGCCATTGACATTTTTTTGTATCATCAATTCCTGGGCAGACTTGCCAGGTATGAAACTGTATGCTGTCATCACGCATATTTAACAGGCCATCAGTTAATCGTCAGATAATCATACTGTCTTGCCTGATGAATTCTGTTGGCCTGACCTCATCACAAGCGCCTTAATGTCTGTTGTGGTGCGGCAGAACATGAGATAGTGGGCCCAATCTTGGCTTAGCAATAGTAGCCACAATGTTGATAACAGCTGAAAAGATGGATGCAGCAGGTGCATCAATAGCATAGCTGAGAGAGAGAGATGTTCTTCTGTCTTCTGAGTCGTCATCCTTATGCCAGGTCTCGGTGATGATGCCGACCTCCTAGTGCTACTCCTTCTTCTCATGGTAGACCACAACCAATGTGAAGATGTAGAGGAAGAAAGGGAGTCAAGAGCCAGACCACCGTTCCGGCCTTGGTGAAGTACTTGTGCTTCTCAGACGGCACCGTGCAACCTTAAGGACTCAATCACCCAGCATCCCTCGAACTCTGGAAGATGCATATATCATTCAGAAAATGCTCTGCTCATGTCTACAACTTTCCTAACCTTGTCCCTGACAGATTTTTGCACCCTAATGTAATCGGTGATGGCAGTGTCTGTCGTTTACCTAATTTAAAGTATTAAATAAGTCACTAATAGCTAACTGTCACAATAAATAGTGGATGTAGCATGCTAATGGCAGCTAAGCATGGCCAGACTCGAGTCATGAAGGATGTCATCATCATCAATTGAGTCAATGAATCATACAATGTGAAGATATTGCACATTATCTCCACAAGTGGGGGCTTTACAGGTATCTTCATGGAATCGGGGATTGTTGTTTACATAACTATATAAATATTTACATTACCTTGGGGATTAACACAGATTGTCAATTTAAATTCATTAATTATGTAATTAGATGATCCGTGGCACCAGATTCCAGGTGTCATGGACAATATAATCATTGTTTTATATAATGAAATAATCAAATAATGAGTTCATGTAACATCATCCACTTCCCTAAGGTGGCTCCAAATCAGGCTCTTTAACGATGCGGTCGTGATAAATTTAAATATTTTAACTACATAATTGACATTAAGATGGTCTATAATAATTGCCTCCCATATCGCGTCACCACAATCCACATATCATGGATTATCTAATGTCCTATTTTAATAATCAAATAACAACACAATCAAAGGATGAAATGGTCTGCCATACTCCACACATTTGTCTCTCAGTTGACTCCCACATGATTGTGGGAAACTCCCAGGTTCATCCCTTATTTAATCGCAGAGCAGAGTAGTAACATGTTGAAATGCTGAACTGTCATTATGTATGTAGGGATTTTAGAAGATATCACATATTTAATGTTGGACGGCTGCCTCAAAAGAGATGGACTGAAATCCAATAATCACAAAGTCTACTCTAACAAATGGATTATCACCTTCCTGAAGGAAGTCAACAATGGCAAACTCACCTTTTGATGAATAATTGTGAGTCTTATTATCTTTTGTTCCATAGTGTGACTTCTTAGGAGAGAGAGTATTCATTAACAGAAGACTTTGAACAGTTTCTCCACAGACTATGTTCAGTGATGATTAGTTAATCTTGAATTTGGTAAATAGTAAATCAGTAGGCCCACTTCCAGATGTGTGGGTATGACTTTCTTAGGTGAATCAAATGCTGTCATTAAATTTTTTGGAGATAGTTATCTTGGGAGACTGTAATGTCCCAAGTTTACCCATTCTCGAAGCTTCGCTCTGGTCCTTGGCCCATGATACCAGGATACAGAATGCAAGCAGGGTTGCCAGTCAACATTTATGAACCAACATTCTGTCACATTCTAGGACCCCTCCCCAATGCTAAAAGGAGTATCCCCAACTATGAACTAACCTTACAGACTCAATGAGCTTCTCAAAAAAACAAAGCAGGGCACTTTCTTATGAGTTCTACATATTTACCAGTCTCTCAAGCTACAACATGCCTATAGTGACATAAGCATGAAAACGAAAGCATCATTTTGCCATTCAAGTACAATGATGAGTATTTTAAACCTGTTTTCTATGCTCAATTTTCTAATTTCTACAATGGAAACAATACAATTAATCGCCTCTACTATAATCCTTTTCCCTTTATTGAAAATAAAATAATCTCTGCTTCATTTTTTTACCTGTAGAGGAGCTTGATCCCATGGTTTCTCAGAGTTGTTTAGATTTGCATTAGGATGATGATTAAGGATTTTGAGCAGTGTCTTATGTTTCTTTCAGTCATTTTGGATTCCTCAATTGACTGTTCTCTATTAAGTCCTGTACCCTTCTTTCTAATATGGTTATTTAGAGGTATTTATTGTTGCTGGTGTGTCATGTAAACAGCCCGACAAGTTCATTAGATGAGGTTCCCTGATCAGGAGATTATTCAGTTATTCCATTTTTAAAATCGGTGGTCACTGTGTCCATCATGGGTCAGTTCTGTTGCAAAATCTCGGAAACTGATGATGCGAAACAGTACAGTTTTTTTTTTAATCGTGTAATCATTCAATTATTCAAAATCTACTATTGCATAATCAGTAATCACTGTATAAGGCAGTGTCTCTCATTCTCTGGCCTCTGCTTCTGGTACCAACCTCCTGCTGTGTCAATGCCACTGCAGCCAAATGCTGGATGACACCATAATTACTTAAGCAATCAAATGAGTTAATAATTGGATAGTCCTCCATATTTAACTTTCAAAATTTGGAACCAAACTCCAGTGATTGTCAAGGAAGTAGTACTTAGATAATTAAATAATGCCATGTGATTAACTCCCATGGAGTTTTGGCCCGACTCCAGTCAAGAAGAAAAACAACTTCATCGATTTTAATAATTAATATATAATGAAAAATGATTGAAAAATGGCATGGTGGTGCATACTTAAATCCCACATGGAGTAGTCAGACTGATCTCTTACTGGAATAATGATGTTTTACAAAAATAAATACAAAATTAATTAGTGGGCCTTTTATATTAACACTGATAAGATGGCATCAAAGTCCTAAACCTATCGCTGATATAAAGATCTATTTACATAGCTAAATGATGAAGTAATGAGATGATATTACATCATCAACTACCAAAATCTGACTCCAAACGGGACTTATGGTCCATAACACTACCTGTTTTTAAATATGTAAATTAAATGATGAATTATTACTTAATTTCCTAGTTTAACAGTTAAAGAAGTAAGTGTAGTATTAGATGGCGTGATAGTCTGGTACAACGGTCTCCCCTAAGGAGGCTCAAATCTCCAGTGATCACTGAATACATAATGACAGATTTTCATAATTAAATGAATAAACATTAAACAAGTGGATGGTGTTTTATGCGTGAAGCCTAAATGATTGCTCAATACTGAAGAGGCATTGAGTTCTTAATCATAGATTTGAACAAAAAATGAATGAATAAAGAGATAGTTTCTCATAATTAACACCTAGAGAGATAACAAAATGATATCAACATTGATTTAAATAAAGAAAAGAAGAAAGAAAGAATGAAAGAAAGAAAGAATGAAAGAATTCACAAGATACAATTTAACACCAACAAGGTGTATACAGACTCCACTCTCCCTGGAGTAGAAAAAGACAGATTTGAATAATGAAATAATCAGATAGTTAGATCGTCTGTCACACTTGAGTCACACAAGGTGGCGCCAAACTTCAGGGATCACAGATTATATAATGAAAGAATTTAATAATTACATCTTTAAATATGTAAGCCATTGACATTTTTTTGTATCATCAATTCCTGGGCAGACTTGCCAGGTATGAAACTGTATGCTGTCATCACGCATATTTAACAGGCCATCAGTTAATCGTCAGATAATCATACTGTCTTGCCTGATGAATTCTGTTGGCCTGACCTCATCACAAGCGCCTTAATGTCTGTTGTGGTGCGGCAGAACATGAGATAGTGGGCCCAATCTTGGCTTAGCAATAGTAGCCACAATGTTGATAACAGCTGAAAAGATGGATGCAGCAGGTGCATCAATAGCATAGCTGAGAGAGAGAGATGTTCTTCTGTCTTCTGAGTCGTCATCCTTATGCCAGGTCTCGGTGATGATGCCGACCTCCTAGTGCTACTCCTTCTTCTCATGGTAGACCACAACCAATGTGAAGATGTAGAGGAAGAAAGGGAGTCAAGAGCCAGACCACCGTTCCGGCCTTGGTGAAGTACTTGTGCTTCTCAGACGGCACCGTGCAACCTTAAGGACTCAATCACCCAGCATCCCTCGAACTCTGGAAGATGCATATATCATTCAGAAAATGCTCTGCTCATGTCTACAACTTTCCTAACCTTGTCCCTGACAGATTTTTGCACCCTAATGTAATCGGTGATGGCAGTGTCTGTCGTTTACCTAATTTAAAGTATTAAATAAGTCACTAATAGCTAACTGTCACAATAAATAGTGGATGTAGCATGCTAATGGCAGCTAAGCATGGCCAGACTCGAGTCATGAAGGATGTCATCATCATCAATTGAGTCAATGAATCATACAATGTGAAGATATTGCACATTATCTCCACAAGTGGGGGCTTTACAGGTATCTTCATGGAATCGGGGATTGTTGTTTACATAACTATATAAATATTTACATTACCTTGGGGATTAACACAGATTGTCAATTTAAATTCATTAATTATGTAATTAGATGATCCGTGGCACCAGATTCCAGGTGTCATGGACAATATAATCATTGTTTTATATAATGAAATAATCAAATAATGAGTTCATGTAACATCATCCACTTCCCTAAGGTGGCTCCAAATCAGGCTCTTTAACGATGCGGTCGTGATAAATTTAAATATTTTAACTACATAATTGACATTAAGATGGTCTATAATAATTGCCTCCCATATCGCGTCACCACAATCCACATATCATGGATTATCTAATGTCCTATTTTAATAATCAAATAACAACATAATCAGAGGATGAAATGATCTGCCATACTCCACACAATTGACTCTCTGTTGACTCCCACATGATTGTGGGAAACTCCCAGGTTCATCCCTTATTTAATCGCAGAGCAGAGTAGTAACATGTTTAAATGCTGAACTGTCGTTGTATATGCAGCGTTTTTAGACGATATCACATATTTAATGTTGGGCGGCTGCCTCAAAAGAGATGGACTGAAATCCAATAATCACAAAGTCTACTCTAACAAATGGATTATCACCTTCCTGAAGGAAGTCATCAATGGAAAACTCACCTTTTGATGAATAATTGTGAGTCTTATTATCTTTTGTTCCATAGTTTCACTTCTTAGGAGCTAGAGTATTCATAAACAGAAGTATTTGAACTGTTTCTCCACAGACTACATTCTCTGATGACTGGATAATCTTGAATTTGGTAACCAGTAAAAGCTGTAGGCACACCTCCACAGGTGTGGCTATGACTTGTTTAGGCGAATCAAATGTTGTCATTAAAAGTTTTAGGAGATAGTTACCTTGGGAAACTGTAATGTCCCATGATAACACTTTCTCGAAACTGCTCTCTGTTCCTTGGCCCATGATACCAGGATACAGAATGCAACAGGGTTGCGAGGCAACATTTATGAACCAACATTCTGTCACATTCTAGTGCCCCTCCCACATGCTTAAAGGAGTATACCCACCGATGAGCTAACCTTACAGCCTCACTGAGTTTCTCACCAAAAACAAAGCAGGGCTCTTTCTTTTGAGTTCTACATATTTACCAGTCTCTCAAGCTACAACATGCCTATAGTGACATAAGCATGAAAACGAAAGAATCATTGTGCCATTCAAGTATAATGATGAGTATTTTAAACCTGTTTTCTATGCTTCAGATTTCTAATTTCTAGAACGGAAACAATACAATTAATCGCCTGTACCATAATCCTTTTCTCTTTATTGAAAATGAAGTTAACTCCTCTGCATCCTCTTACCTTTAGAGGAGCTTGATCCCATGTTTTTTTTTTTTTTTTTTTTTTTTTGTTAGAGTATTTTTTATTTAATTTTATATAACAAAGTCCAATTAAATGAAAACAAACATTTATACACAATATTTGGGAATTTGGGCGTCGTTCTTTCCATACTACTTCCTGCTGGTAAGGGGCGCTGTCTTGGGGGATTCGAAGAAGATTCAGATATCCTAGCTGTAGTCTGTACGGCTGTTTTGTCCAGCTGTTTGGAATGTAGGATCAGCTTGTACTCTGTTTCAGGCGGTCTGGTGTGATCAAACCACATTAGTCTGGAAGGAATCCACATCTTTTCATTTACTGTGGAAACAAAAATAGAAATACTTTTCCCCAGTAACTTGTTCTTCAACTTAAATTTTGGAGTCAAAGCGTGTTTTTTTTTTTTTTTTTTTATTAATATTTTTTTTATTTTTGGTCCCCTTTCCTCTCCCCCCCTCCCTCCCTCCCTCCCCCCAAGCCCTCCCTCCCTCCTTCCCTCCCTTTTGCCCTCTCTACCCTCTCCCATGCACTCTAAACACGCTCCCCTCCCAACCCCCCACCACAATACAATATGTAGGGGAATGCCATCCAGTTGGGGTCATGTAGATCTGACAGGTCCTGTGAAGTAGGGACTAGGGCTTCTCTCCTATCTCTAGAATAAGGCAGTTATCCCTCCATGGGGATATGTTTGCAAAGTCCTTTTGTGCACCAGGGATACATCCTGGCTCCACTGTCTGAGGTCTCTTAGACTGCTCAGACCTTCTGGCTGAGACCCATATTCAGGGGGTCCGAGTCAGACCCCTGTTGGCTTCCCAGCTATCAGTCTAGTGACCCTTAGCTCCTCCTTGTTCAGGTAAGCTGTCTCTATGTACTTCTACCGCATGGTCTTGTCCTCTCCATCTGCTTCTGGGTTCTAGTTTGACTCAGTGTTTATGTATGGGTGTTTGCTCCTGTTTTCAACAGGCATTAGTTGAGGACTCCATGGAGATGTTAGTTGTTGATCTCACTCTCCGGGAAGGGCATTTATGATAGCCTTTCCACGGAAGCTGAGATTGTTAGTTGGGAGCAGTCTTGTAGTTCCCTCGACCTTTCTTTGTGTTCAACTTTATCTTCAAACCAATATTGGCTCCCTCTTTTATATTCTCTCTCTCTGTCTCTGTCTCTCTCTCTCTCTCTTTCCTATTTTCCATTCCTAACCAGGCTCAATCCTCCTGGTCGCACATGCCTTCCTCTCCTCCCTCTCATTTTCTCCTACTTCTCTCTCCATTAGCTGTCCTCCCCCACTATACCTGAGGTCTGGGGGACTTGTCCCTTCCCAGTTCTGTGAGGGACTTTATATGAATCTCTTAGAATACAACTTGTATCCTAGTTCCTCTGGTGATGTGAATTATAGGCTGGTGATCATTTGATCTAGGTCTAAAATCCATATATGAGTGAGTACATACTGTGTTCCTCTTTTTGTGACTGGGTTACCTCATTCAGGATGGTTTCTTCAAGTGCCATCCACTTGCCTGCGAATTTCAAGATACCATTATTTTTTTCTGCAGAGTAGTATTCCATTGTGTAGATGTGCCACATCTTCATTAACCATTCTTCAATTGAATTGCATCTAGGTTGCTTCCAGGTTCTTTCTATTACAAATAGTGCTGCTATGAACATAGTTGAATAGATGTCTTTGTTGCATTGATGTGAATCCTTTGGGTATATGCCTAAGAGGGGGATTGCCGGGTCCTGTGGTAAACTAATTCCCATTTTCCTGAGGAACCGCCATACTGATCTCCAAAGTGGCTGTATGAGTTTGCACTCCCACCAGCAGTGGAGGAGTGTTCCACTTTCTCCACATCCTCTCCAACATAAGTCATCACTGGTGTTTCTAATTTTAGCCATTCTGGCAGGGGTAAGATGGTATCTCAAAGTTGTTTTGATTTGCATTTCCCTGATAGCTAAGGATGTGGAGCATTTTCTTAACTGTCTTTCAGCCTTTTCTTCAGTTCTGTACCCCATTTTTTAATAGGGTTATTTGGTGTTTTGTTGACTAGTTTCTTGAGTTCTTTGTATATTTTGGAGATCAGCCCTTTGTCGGATATAGGATTAGTGAAAATCTTTTCCCAGTCAGTGGGCTGCCGTTTGGTCTTGTCAACTGTGTCCTTTGCCTTACAGAAGCTTCTAAGTTTGAAGAGGTCCCATTTATTAATTGTTTCTTTCAGTGTCTTTGCCCCTGGAGTTATGTTCAAGAAGCGGTCTCCTATACCAATTTGTTCAAGGGTACCTCCTACTTGCTCTTCTAAGAGGTTCAATGTGGCTGGATTGATGTTGAGGTCTTTGATCCATTTGGACTTGAGTTTTGTGCATGGCGACAGACATGGGTCTATCTGCAGTCTTCTACACACCCTCATCCAATTGTGCCAGCACCATTTGTTGAAGATGCTGTCTTTGCCCCATTGTATAATTTTAGCTGTTTTGTCGAAAATCAGGTGTTCATAGGTGCGTGGATTAATATCAGGATTTTCAATTCGATTCCATTGGTCTACCTGTCTATTTTTATGCCAATACCAGGCTGTTTTCAGAACTATAGCTCTGTAGTAGAGCTTAAAGTCAGGAATGGTGATGCCTCCTGATGTTCTTTTATTGTATAGGGTTGTTTTGGCTCTCCTGGGTCTTTTGTTTTTCCATATAAAGTTGATTATTATCCTTTCAAGGTCGGTGAAGAATTGTGGTGGGATTTTAATGGGGATTGCATTGAATCTGTAGATTGCTTTTGGTAAGATTGCCATTTTTACTATGTTTATCCTACCTATCCAAGAGCATGGGAGGTCTTTCCATTTTCTGGTATCTTCTTTAATTTCTTTCTTTAGAGTCACAAAGTTCTTATTATATAGATCTTTTACTTGTTTGGTAAGGGTTACACCAAGATACTTTATGTTGCTTGTGGCTATTGTATAGGGTGATGTTTCTCTGATTTCTTTCTCTGCCTCTTTGTCGTCTGAAAAAAATAGGGCTACTGATTTTTTTGAGTTTATCTTGTATCCTGCTAGTTTGCTAAAGGTGTTTATCAGCTGTAGGAGTTCCCTGGTAGAGTTTATTGGGTCGCTTATGTAAACTATCATATCATCTGCAAATAGAGACAGTTTGACTTCTTCCTTTCCAATTTGGATGCCCTTGATCTCCTTTTGTTGTCTTATAGCATTAGCTAGAACTTCTAGTACGATATTGAAGAGATATGGAGAGAGAGGACAGCCTTGTCTTGTTCCTGATTTTAGAGGAATTGGCTTAAGTTTTTCTCCATTCAGTTTGATGTTGGTAGTTGGTTTGCTGTATATTGCTCTTATTATGTTTAGGTATGTTCCTGTTATCCCTGACCTCTCTAATACCTTTATCATGAAAGGGTGTTGAATTTTATCGAAGGCTTTTTCTGCATCTAGGGAGATAATCATATGGTTTTTCTTTTTCAGTTTGTTTATATGGTGGATCACGTTGATAGATTTTCGTATGTTAAACCATCCCTGCAATCCAGGTATGAAGCCTACTTGATCATGGTGGATGATTTCTCTGATGTATTTTTGAATTCGGTTTGCCATTATTTTATTGAGTATTTTTGCATCGATGTTCATCAGGGATATTGGTCTGTAGTTTTCTTTCTTAGTTGTGTCTTTGTGAGGTTTGGGTACCAAAGTTATTGTGGCCTCATAAAAAAGAGATTGGCAATAAGCCTTCTGTTTCTATCTTGTGGAACAGTTTGAGGAGTAGTGGTATTAGTTCTTCCTTGAATGTCTGGTAGAATTCTGCACTGAATCCATCTGGCCCTGGACTTTTTTTCGTTGGAAGGCTTTCGATGACTGCTTCTATTTCATTTCGGGTTATAGGTCTATTTAAGTTGTTTGTCTGTTCTTGATTTAATTTTGGTAAGTGATAGTTATCCAGAAACTTGTCCATTTCCTTTGAATTTTCAATTTTTGTGGAATACAGATTTTCGAAGTATGACCTGAAAATTGTCTGGATTTCCTCTGTGTCTGTTGTTATGTTCCCCATTTCGTTTCTGATTTTGTTAATTTGCATGTTCTGTCTCTGCTTTTTCGTTAATTTGGATAAAGGTTTATCAATCTTGTTGATTTTCTCAAAAAACCAACATTTTTTTGCATTGATTTTTTGTATTGTTTTCCTGGTTTCTATTTTGTTGATTTCAGCCCTCAAGTTGATTATTTCCTGGCGTCTGCTCCTGCGGGGTGAATTCGCTTCTCTCTGTTCTAAGGTTTTCAGTTGCGCTGTTAATTCATTTATGTGACTATCCTCTGTTTTCTTCATATGGGCACTTAGTGCAATGAACTTCCCTCGTAGCACTGCTTTCAAGGTGTCCCATAAGTTCGGGTATGTTGTATCCTCATTCTCATTGAATATTAGAAAGTCTTTAATTTCTTTCTTTATTTCTTCTTTGACCCAGGAGTGGTGCAATTGCACATTGTTAAGTTTCCATGACTTTGCAGGTTTTCTGCTATTTGTATTGTTGTTGAATTCCAATTTTAAAGCATGGTGGTCCGATAAGATACAGGGGACTATTTCTATTCTCTTGTATCTGTTGAGGTTTGTTATGTCTCCTAGTATGTGGTCGATTTTAGAGAAGGTTCCATGTGGAGCAGAGAAGAAGGTATATTCTTTTGTCTTTGGATGGAATGTTCTATAGATGTCTGTTAGCCCCAGTTGAGACATAACTTCTGTTAATTCTTTTGTTTCTTTGTTGAGGTTCTGATTTGTGGTCCTGTCTAGTGTTGAGAGTGGTGTATTGAAGTCTCCCACTATAAGTGTGTGAGGTTTTATATGAGCTTTGAGTTTTAGTAGTGTTTCTTTTACGAATGTGGGTGGCTTTGTATTAGGGGCATAGATGTTCAGAATTGAGACTTTGTGTTGATGGATTTCTCCTGAGATGAATATGAAATGACCGTCTTCATCTCTTTTGACTAGTTTTGGTTTGAAGTCTAGCTTGTTAGATATTAGGATAGCTACGCCTGCTTGCTTCTTATTTCCATTTGATTGGAAAATCTTTTCCCAACCCTTTACCCTGAGGTAATGTCTATCATTGGAGCTAAGATGTGTTTCTTGTATGCAGCAGAAGGATGGATTCTGTCTTCGTATCCATTCTGTTAATCTGTGTCTTTTTATAGGTGAGTTAAGACCATTAATGTTGAGGGTGAGTAAGGACCATTGATTGTTGATGGTTGTTTGTTTTAGGTTTGTTGTTGGCAGTGGTATTGTGAATATATTTGTTCTGCTTCACCCTAGGTTTCTGGTGTAGTTGGATTATCTGTTGCCTACATTTTTGTGGGCGTAGTTACCTTCCTTGGGTTGAAATTTTCCTTCCAATACTTTCTATAGGGCTGGATTTGTAGATACATATTGGGAAAATCTGGTTTTGTCATTGAATATCTTGTTCTCTCCATCTATATTGACTGAGAGTTTTGCTGGATATAGTAGCCTAGGCTGGCATCCGTGTTCTCTTAATACTTTTAGAACATCTATCCAGGACCTTCTGGCCTTGAGGGTTTCCATGGAGAAGTCAGGTGTAATTTTGATAGGTCTGCCTTTATATGTTACCTGTCCTTTTTCCTTCGCTGCTCTTAATATTTTTTCTTTATTCTGTATGCTAGGTGATTTGATTATTATATGTCGAGGGGTCTTTTTTCTTTGGTCCAGCCTATTTGGGGTTTGGTATGCTTCTTGTACTTTCATGGACATGTCCTTCTTCAGATTTGGAAAGTTTTCCTCGATGATTTTGTTGAATATGTTTTCAGCACCTTTGAGCTGGGCTTCCTCACCTTCCTCTATGCCTATTATTCTTAGGTTTGGCCTTTTCATGGTGTCCCACATTTCCTGGATATTGTGTGTTAAGGATTTGTTGGATTTATGGTTTTCTTTGGTCGATGAATCTATTTCTTCTAGTTTATCTTCTGCGCCTGAGATTCTCTCTTCCATCTCTTGAATTCTATTGGTTATGCTTGTGTCCGTGGTTTCCGATTTTTTGCCCAGCTTTTCAATTTCCAGCTTTCCTTCCATTTGTGTTGCCTTTATTTTCTCAATTTCGGTTTTCAAATCTTGAACCGTTTCCTTCACCTGGTTAATTGTTTTTTCTTGGCTTTCTGTACATTCCTTAAGGAATTTGTTCATTTCTTCCACTTTTTTGTTTGTTTTTTCCTCTATTTCTTTAAGGGATTTTCTCATATCTTCTTTGAGTGCCCCTATCATTTTTATGATGGTGATTTTTAAGTCGTACCCTTCTGCTTCCTCTGCTTTGTTGTTGTGTTCCATTCTAGTTGGTGTAGATTCCCTAGATTCTGGTGGTGTCATGTTTGTCTTTCTGTTGTTAGGTGTTCTCTTGTATTGCCTTCTTCCCATAGTTTCTTCCTGTAGGTGTTGGTGGTGTCTCTTCCCTCTCTCTATGGTCCTTCCCAGATGGGCTTATGTGGATCAAAGATTCAATGTCTGTATCTCTGTGTGGTCCAAGCTCTCTAGGAGGCTTCTCTCTGGCCAATAGCCGGCAGAAGAGGACGAGGGCTGGACTGGAACGTGAGAAGGTTTTGCAGGGTAGTGGGATCTCACTGGAAACTGGCGCTCTCCAGCTGAGACCTCGTTCTTTGGCAGGGGCCCGGATTTGGGGGTCAAGGATCTTGACTGCAGGAACTCCAAGTGGACCCGCAGAGATAGGCGGATCTCTGGGAGGGGCCTGGGACTCCAGCAGAGGACTGGAGGCGGGGTCAGGGACCAAGCCGGTGGAAATTACAGGTGGTCCCACATGGATAGTCAGGTCTCCTTTGTTCGGAGTTGCTCCGAGAGGTCTCCGAAGTAGGGTGGACTGTTGGCTCCACCCTCTGTCCCAGTGCTCAACCAGAGCGGCAGGACCTTAGGTGGGGTTGGGCACAGGGTAGGGGGGGGTAGGCTGGAGGTTGGGATGGGTGGGGGTGTATCAGAGCTCCAAGGGTGCTCTCAAAGGGGACCGGAGACAGGAGCAGCAGGATCAGGGGCCAATCCAGGGAGTTCAGGCGGGGGAGGGGGAAAAGAGGTTGAAGGGGACAGGCAGCCCCGATTGGGCCCAGCCCCCCCACCCAAAACCAAAAAAGAGGAGAAAGGGGGAGGGGGGGGGCAACAAAAGGGTATTTTGAAGTAGGGGGGGCCCACCGGCAACCAGCGCCCCCCCGCCGAACCCCCCTCTTCCGGGGGGGGGGGGGTTTGGGGGGGAGGGGTTCGCCCCGCAGAAACCCCAAGGGGCGGGTCCCAGGGTTTTCAGGAGTTTTTTAGTTTTATATAAGAGTGATTTTTTAATATTTAGCGCAGTTCTTCTTTTTTTTCTGTTATTTGGGTTCCTCAATTGGCTGTTCTCTATTAAGTCCTGTACCCCGCTTTCTAATATGGTTATTTAGGGTTTTTTTTTTTTGTGGTATGTCATGTTAGCAGCCCAACAGAGTTCATTAGATGAGATTCCCTGATCAGGAGATTATTCAGTTATTCCATTTTTAAAATCGGTGGTCACTGTGTCCTTCATGGGTCAGTTCTGTTGCAACCTCTCAGAAACTGATGATGCGAAACAGTACAGTTTTTTTTTTTAAATCGTGTAATCATTCGATTGTTAAAAATCTATTGCGTAATCAGTAATCACTGTATAATGCTGTGTCCCCCATTCTCTGGCCACTGCTTCTGGTACCGATCTCCTGCTGTGTCAATCCCACTGCAGCGAATTTACGGATGAAACCATCATTACTTACACAATCAAATAAGTTAATAATTGGATAGTCCTCCATACTTAACTTTCAGAAGATGGAACCAAACACCAGTGATTGTCAAGGAAGTAGTACTTAGATAATTAAATAATGCCACTTGATTAACTCCCATGGATGAATGGCCCTACTCCAGTCAAGAAGAACAACATCTGCATCGATTTAAATAATTAATATATAATGAAAAGTGATTGAATAATGACATGGCAGTGCATACTTAAATCGCACATGGAGTTGTCAGACTGATTTCTTCCTGGAATAATGATGTTTTTAAAAAATTAAATTGAAAATTAATTAGTGGGCCTTTTATATTAACATTGACGAGATGGCACCAAAGTCCTAAACCTATCGCTGATGTGAAGATCTATTTTCATAGTTAAATGATGAAGTAATGAGGTGATATTACATCATCAACTCCCAAATTCTGACTCCAAAAGGGACTCATGGACTATAATATTATCTGTATTATACATGCATAAATTAAATGATGAATTATTACTTAATTTCCTAGATTAACAGTTAAAGAAGTAAGTATAGTATTAGATGATGTGATCATCTGATATAATGGTCTCCCCTAAGAAGGGTCAAAACTCCAATGATCACTAAATACATAATGACAGATTTTTATAATTAAATGTATATACATTAAACAAGTGGATGATGTTTTATGTATGAATCCTAAATGATTGCACAATACTGAAGAGACATTGAGTTCTTAATCATAGATTTGAACAAAAAAATGAAGGAATAAACAGATAATTTCTCTTAATTCACCCCTAGAGAGAAAAAAAAAATGATATCAACATTGATTTAAATAAAGAAAGGAAGAAAGGAAGGAAGAAAGAAAGAATTCACAAGATACAATTTAACACCAACAAGGTGGATCCAGACCCCACTCTCCCTGGAGTAGAAAAAGACAGATTTGAATAATGAAATAATCAGATAGTTAGATGGTCTGTCACACTTGAGTCACACAATGGTGGCGCCAAACTTCAGGGATCACAGATTTTATAATGAAAGAACTTAATAATTACATATTTAAATATGTAAGCCATTGACATTTTTTTGTATCATCAATTCCTGAGCAGTCTTGCCAGGTATGAAAATGTATGCTTTCACCACGCATTTGTAACATGCCATCAGTCAGATAACCATACTTACTGTCTTGCCTGATGAATTCTGTTGGCCTGACCTCATCACAAGTGCCTGAATGTCTGTTGTATTGCGGCAGGACATGAGATAGTGGGCCCAATCCTGGCGTAGCAGTAGTAGCCACAATGTTGATAACAGCTGAAAAGATGGCTGCAGCAGGGGCATCAATGGCATGGCTGAGAGAGAGATGTTCTTCCGTGTTCTGAGTCGTCATCCTTTTGCCAGGCCTCGGTGATGGTGCTGACCTCCTAGTGCCACTCCTTCTTCTCATGGTAGATCACAACCGATGTGAAGATGTGGAGGATGAACAGGTAATCAACAGCCAGACCACCTTGACGGCCTTGGTGAAGTCCTTGAACTTCTCAGAGGGGACCGTGCAACATTCAGGACTCAATCCGCCAGCATCCCTCGTACTCTGGAAGATGCATAGATCATTCAGAAAATGCTCTGCCCATGTCTACAACTTTCCTAACCTTGTCCCTGACATATTTTTGCACCCTACACTTAATCGGTGATTGCACAGTCTGTCGTTTACATAATTTAAAAAATTAAATAAGTCACTAATAGCTAACTGTCACAATAAATAGGGGATGTAGCATTCTACTGGCAGGGAAGCATGGCCAGACTCGAGTCATGAAGGATGTCATCATCATCAATTGAGTCAATGAATCATACAATGTGAAGATATTGCACATTACTCCACAAGAGGGAGCTGTGCAGGTCTCTTCATGGAATGGAGGATTGTTGTTTACATAACTATACAAATATTTACATTATCTTGGGGATTAACACAGATTGTCAATTTAAATTCATTAATTATGTAATTAGATGATCTGTGGCACCAGATTCCAGGTGTCATGGACGATATAATCATTGTTTAATATAATTAAATAATCAAATAATGAGTTCATGTAACATCATCCACTTCCCTAAGGTGGCTCCAAATCAGGCTCATGAACGATGCTGTCGTGATAAATTTAAATGTTTTAACTACATAATTGATATTAAGATGGTCTATAATAATTGCCTCCCACATCGCGACACCACAATCCACTGATCATGGATTATCTAAAGTCCTATTTTAATAATCAAATAACAACATAATCAGAGGATGAAGTGGTCTGCCAAACTCCACACAATTGACTCTCAGTTGACTTCCACATGATTGTGGGAAAGTCCCAGGTTCATCAGTTATTTAATCGCAGAGCAGAGTAGTAACATGTTTAAATGCTCAACTGTCATTGTGGATGCAGGGTTTTTAGAAGATATCACATATTTAATGTTGGGCGGCTGCCTCAAAAGAGATGGACTGAAATCCAATAATCACAAAGTCTACTCTAACAAATGGATTATCACCTTCCTGAAGGAAGTCATCATTGGCAAACTCACCTTTTGATGAATAATTGTGAGTCTTATTTGTCTTTTGTTCCATAGTGTGACTTCTTAGGAGAGAGAGTATTCATTAACAGAAGACTTTGAACTGTTTCTCCACAGACTACGTTCTCTGATGATTAGGTAATCTTGAATTTGGTAACCAGTAAAAGCTGTAGGCACACCTCCAGATGTGTGGCTATGACTTGTTTAGGCGTGTCAAATGTTGTCATTAAAAGTTTTAGGAGATAGTTACCTTGGGAGACTGTAATGTCCCAAGATAACACTTTCCCGAAGTTGCTCTCTAGTCCTTGGCCCATGATACCAGGATACAGAATGCAACAGGGTTGCCAGGCAACATTTATGAACCAACATTCTGTCACATTCTAGTGCCCCTCCCACATGCTTAAAGGAGTATACCCACCGATGAGCTAACCTTACAGCCTCACTGAGTTTCTCACCAAAAACAAAGCAGGGCTCTTTCTTTTGAGTTCTACATATTTACCAGTCTCTCAAGCTACAACTTGCCTATAGTGACATAAGCATGAAAATGAAAGAATCATTGTGCCATTCAGGTATAATGATGAGTATTTTAAACCTGTTTTCTATGCCTCAGTTTTCTAATTTCTAGAACGGAAACAATACAATTAATCACCTGTACCATAATCCTTTTCCCTTTATTGAAAATGAATTTAACTCCTCTGCCTCCTCTTACCTTTATAGGAGCTTGATCCAATGGTTTCTCAGAGTTGTTGAGATTTGCATTAGGCTGATGATTAAGGATTTTGAGCAGTGTCTTCTGTTTCTTTCAGTCATTTTGGATTCCTCAATTGACTGTTCTCTATTAAGTCCTGTACCCTGCTTTCTAATATGGTTATTTAGGGTTATTTACTGTTGGTGGTGTGTCATGTTAGCCGCCCGACAGAGTTCATTAGATGAGATTCCCTGATCAGGAGATTACTCACTTATTCCATTTTTAAAATCGGTGGTCACTGTGTCCTCTATGGGCCAGTTCTGTTGTAACCTCTCAGAAACTGATGATGCGAAACAGTACATTTTTGTTAAGATAGTGTAATCATTCGATTGTTAAAAATCTACTATTGTGTAATCAGTAATCACTGTATAATGCTGTGTCCCCCATTCTCTGGCCACTGCTTCTGGTACCGATCTCCTGCTGTGTCAATGCCACAGCAGCCAAATGACAGATGACACAGTCATTACTTGCCCAATGAAATAAGTTAATAATTGAATAGCCCTCCATATTTAACTTTCAAGAGATGGAAACAAACTCCAGTGATTGTCAAGGGAGTAGTACTTAGAACGTGATTAACTCCAATGGAGGTTTGGCACGACTCCAGTCAAGAAGAACAACATATACATCGATTTTAATAATTAATATATAATGAAAAATGATTGAATAATGACATGTTGGTGCATACTTATATCCCATATGGAGAAGTCAGACTGATCTCTTACAGGAATAATGATGTTTTTAAAAGATTAAATTGAAAATTAATTATTGGGCCTTTTATATTAATACTGATGAGTTGGCAACAAAGTCCTAAACCTATCGCTGATGTAAAGATCTATTTACATAGCTAAATGATGAAGTAATGAGATGATATTACATCATCAACTACCAAAATCTGACTCCAAAAGGGACTTATGGTCTATAACATTACCTGTATTTTAAATACGTAATTTAAATGATGAATTATTACTTAATTTCCTAGTTTAACAGTTGAAGAACTAAGTGTAGTATTAGATGACATGATGGTCTGGTAAAAATGTCTCCCCTAAGGAGGCTCAAAACTCCAGTGATCACTGAATACATAATGACAGATTTTCATAATTACATGAATAAACACTAGAAAAGTGGATGGTGTTTTATGCATGAAGCGAAAATGACTGCTCAATACTGAAGAGACATTGAGTTCTTAATCATAGATTTGAACAAAAAATGAATGAATAAAGAGATAGTTTCCAATAATTCACCCCTAGAGAGATAACCAAACGATATCAACATTGATTTAAATAAAGGAAGGAAGAAAGTAAGAATGAAATGAAGAAAGAAAGAAAGAAAGAATTCACAAGATACAATAAACACCAACAAGGTAGATCCAGACTCCACTCTCCCTGGATTAGAAAAAGACAAATTTGAATAATGAAATAATCAGATAGTTAGATGATCTGTCACACTTGAGTCACACAAGGTGGCGCAAAACTTCAGGGATCACAGATTATATAATGAAAGAATTTAATAATAACTTCTTTAAAAATGTAAGCCGAAGACATTTTTTTGTATCATCAATTCCTGGGCTTACTTGCCAGGTATGAAATTGTATGCTGTCATCACGCATTTTTAACATGCCATCAGTTAATCGTCAGATAATCATACTGTCTTGCCTGATGAATTCTGCAAGCCTGACCTCATCACAAGCGCCTAAATGTCTGTTGGGGTCGGCAGGACGTGAGATAATGGGCCCAAACCTGGCGTAGCAGTAGCAGCCACAATGTTGATAACAGCAGACAAGATGTCTGCAGCAGGGGCATCACCAGCATATCTGAGGGAGAGATGTTCTTCCGTGTTCTGAGTCGTCATCCTTTTGGCAGGTCTCAGTGATGGTGCCGACATCCTAGTGCCACTCCTTCTTCTCATGGTAGATCAAAACCGATGTGAAGATGTGGAGGAAGAACAGGTAGTCAACAGCCAGACCACCAAACCGGCCTTGGTGAAGTCCTTGTACTTCTCAGAGGGCACCGTGCAACCTTCAGGACTCAATCACCCAGCATCCTTTGTACTCTGGAAGATGCATAGATCATTCAGAAAATGCTCTGCCCATGTCTACAACTTTCCTAACCTTGTCCCTGACAGATTTTGGCACCCTAACCGTAATCGGTGATGGCACTGTCTGTCGTTTACATAATTTAAAGAATTAAATAAGTCACTAATAGTTAACTGTCACAATAAATAGGGATGTAGCATTCTACTGGCAGGGAAGCATGGCCAGACTCGAGTCATGAAGGATGTCATCATCATCAATTGAGTCAATGAATCATACAATGTGAAGATATTGCACATTACTCCACAAGAGGGAGCTTTACAAGTCTCTTCATGATATGGAGGATTGTTGTTTACATAACTATACAAATATTTACATTATCTTGGGGATTAACACAGATTGTCAATTTAAATTCATTAATTATGTAATTAGATGATCTGTGGCACCAGATTCCAGGTGTCATGGACGATATAATCATTGTTTAATATAATTAAAAAATCAAATAATGAGTTCATGTAACATCATCCACTTCCCTAAGGTGGCTCTAAACCAGGCTCATGAACGATGCTGTCGTGATGAATTTAAATATTTTAAATACATAATTGATATTAAGATTGTCTATAATAATTGCCTCCCACATCCCGTCACCACAATCCACTGATCATGGATTTCCAATGTCCCATTTTTATAATCAAATAACAACATAATCAGAGGATGAAATGGTCTGCCTACTCCACACAATTGACTCTCTGTTGACTCCCACGTGATTGTGGGAAACTCCCAGGTTCATCCCTTATTTAATCGCAGAGCAGAGTAGTAACATGTTTAATTGCTATACTGTAATTTTGTATGCGGGGTTTTTAGAAGATATCACATATTTAATTTGGGGCGACTGCCTCAAAAGAGATGGAGTGAAATCCAATAATCACAAAGTCTACTCTAACAAAGAGATTATCACCTTCCTGAAGGAAGTCATCAATGGCAAACTTACCTTTTGATGAATAATTGTGTGTCATATTTGTCTTTTGTTCCATAGTTTGACTTCTTAGGATAGTATTCATAAACAGAAGGCTTTGAATGCTTCTCCACAGACTATGTTCTATGATGATTAGGCAATCTTGAATTTGGTATTCAGTAAAAGCTGTAGGCACACTTCCAGAGCTGTGGCTATGACTTGTTTAGGCGAATCAAATGCTGTCATGAAACGTTTTAGGAGATAGTTACCTTGGGAGACAGTAATGTCCCATGATAACACTTTCTCGAAGCTGCTCTCTGGTCCTTGGCCCATGATACCAGGATACAGAATGCAACAGGGTTGCCAGGCAACATTTATGAACCAACATTCTATCACATTCTAGTGCCTCTCCCACATGCTTAAGGGAGTATACCCACCAATGAACTAACCTTACATCCTCACCGAGTTTCTCATAAAAAAAAGCAGGGCTCTTTCTTTTGAGTTCTACATATTTACCAGTCTCTCAAGCTACAACATGCCTGTAGTGACATAATTATGAAAACGAAAGCATCATTGTGCCATTCAAGTACAATGATGAGTATTTTAAACCTGTTTTCTATGCTTCAGTTTTCTAATTTCTAGATCGGAAACAATACAATTAATCACCTGTACCATAATCCTTTTCCCTTCATTGAAAATAAAATTAACTCCTCTACATCCTCTTACCTTTAGAGGAGCTTGATCCCATGGTTACTCAAGTTGTTTATATTTGCATTAGGCTGATGATTAAGGATTTTGAGCAGTGTCTTCTGTTTCTTTCAGTCATTTTGGATTCCCACAATTGACTGTTCTCTATCAAGTCCTGTACTCTGCTTCCTAATATGGTTATTTAGAGTTATTTATTGTTGGTGGTGTGTCATGTTATCAGCCCGACAGAGTTCATTAGTTGAGATTCCCTGATCAGGAGATTATTCAGTTTTCCCATTTTTAAAATCGGTGGATCACTGTGTCCTTCATGGGTCATTTCTGTTGCATCCTCCTAGAAAATGATGATGCGCAACAGTACAGTTTTTTTTTTTTTTTTAAATCGTGTAATCATTCGATTGTTAAAAATCTACTATTGCGTAATCAGTAATCACTGTATAAGGCAGTATCTCCCATTATCTGGCCCCTGCATCTTGTACCGGATCTCCTGCTGTGTCAATGCCACAGCAGCCAAATGACGGATGACACCATCATTACTTACACAATCAAATAAGTTAATAATTGTATAGTCCTCCATATTTAACTTTCAAAAGATAGAACCAAACTCCAGAGATTGTCAAGGATGTAATACTTAGATAATTCAATAGTGCCAAGTGATTGACTCCCATGGAGGTTTGTCCTGACTCCAGTCAAGAACAACAACATCTTCATCGATTTTAATAATTAATATATAATGAAAAATGATTGAAAAATGACATGGTGGTACACACTTAAATCCCACATGGAGTAGTCAGAATGATCTCTTCCTGGAATAATGATGTTTTTAAAAAAATCAAATTTAAAATTAATTAGTGGGCCTTTTATATTAACACTGAGGAGATGGCACCAAAGTCCTAAAACTATCGCTGATTTAAAGATCTATTTACATAGCTAAATGATGAAGTAATGAGATGATATTACAACATCAACTCCCAAAATCTGACTCCAAAAGGGACTTATGATCCATAACTTTACCTGTAGTTGAAATACGTAAATTAAATGAAGAATTATTACTTAATTTCCTTGTTTAACAGTTAAAGAAGTAAGTGTAGTATTAGATGACGTGTTGGTCTGATACAACGGTCTCCCCAAAAAGAGGCTCAAAAATCCAGGGATCACTGAATACATATGACAGATTTTCATAATTAAATGAATAAATACTAAACAAGTGGATGGTGTTTTATGCGTGAAGCCTAAATTATTGCTCAATACTGAAGAGACATTGAGTTCTTAATCATCGATTTGAACAAAAAATGAATGAATAAAGAGATAGTTTCTCATAATTCACCCCTAGAGAGATAACAAAATGATATTAATATTGATTTAAATAAAGAAAGTAAGAAAGAAAGAATGAAATAAAGAAAAAGAAAGACAGATAGAATTCACAAGATACAATTTAACACCAACAAGGTGGATACAGACTCCACTCTCCCTGGATTAGAAAAAGACAGATTTGAATAATGAAATAATCAGATAGTTAGATGTACTGTCACACTTGAGTCACACAAGGTGGCGCCAAACTTCAGGGATCACAGATTATATGATGACAGAATTTAATAATTACATCTTTAAATATGTAATCCGTTGACATTTTTTTGTATCATCAATTCCTGGGCAGACTTGGAAGGTATGAAACTGTATGCTGTCATCATGCATTTTTAACAGGCCATCAGTTAAT